>NW_009729018.1:5643-25351 GCF_000703405.1 Apaloderma vittatum | reverse complement strand
TTACTGGGGAGAGGGTTTGAAGGTGCTCACATCCCTCACCCTGCACCCGTCCCGTCCTGCCAGGGAGCCCCAATGGACACAAGAGCGGTGCAGAGCACATCCTGACCCCAACTCCAAGCGGCTGCCCCCGTGCCAGCCCCCGTGACTATGGACGAGTGGAAGCCCAACCCTGCCGTCAAGCCCCACAAGAAACGGAGCTGGTACCTTGCCTGGAAGTACAAGCTGATGAACCAGCGTGCGCTGCGGAAGCTGTGCCAGGTGAGTCACCCACAGGCCTGTGGTGGATTAGGAAGGATAATCTGAGGGATTTATGAGCTTGTGTGGGTGGAGGTGGGTCTGCTGACAGTCCTGGGTAATCTACCATGCTGGGAAAGCATAACTTGTCACCCCTCAAAAGCCACCTCCAGTGGCTTTGTGCTTTTACACAGAAGGGTCTGCTATATCTAGCAGTTCCTTCCACCTGTTGAGTGGCTGTGGCAGGAGATGCAATTATTCAGGTGTTCTTGGAAGGTTTTCAGTTAGAAACCCCACCAATTCCTCCTCTTCTGGTTTTGGACCCATGCTGAATGCCGCAGGACTCAGACTGCAGTAGGAAACCATCCTTGCCCCTTTTGGTTTGCAATCCAAGCCTGGCATAAGGCACAACAGGTGGACAGAGAAAATAAGTCTGGGTAAAAGGATCTCATGCTCCAGAGGCAGCTGTTGCCTGGGAAAGCCCTTGGCCTAGTTGCTGGTGTTGTAAAAAGGCTAATCCTTGGCAGAGCTGGCCTCCTGGGGGGTGTCTGGGGGCATAAAGGCAGGAAGGGTCTGGCCCTATGGCAGTGAGCTGCTGGAAAGGGGCTGTTCCTGAGATGAGCAGAACTTGAGAAATCTGGCAATTGGTTCCTCCTGTGGGAGGGAGCAGGGAAGGGTTTTACATGTGCCTAGAAGGACAAGCACTCATGAGGATTCCGTGGACAAGGAGACTACTCAGTCCTGTGTCCACTGGGGTGCTCAGGGCTTGGGAATGTGCCTGGTCATTCAGGCAGGCGTTGCTCATCATGCTGTGGGCAATGGGCTTGAGCCTGTCTCCTGTCATCTCTCTCTGTGGCACTGCTGTGGCTTAAAACACAGATGTAAATTTGGCTTAAAAATAAGTAAACTAGAGCTGCAGGTATGGAGTAGCCTGGTCTACAGCAGCTGAAATTCTGTGAGCAGCTCTGACTGAGCCAGACTTGCTAGGCCTGGCTTCTGGTCTTGCTTAGTGCTGACTTATTTGCTTTGGTCATTGGGACTGCTTCCCCATGTCTCCAGTGCTGACCAGGGTGGAGGGTCTGGGAAGGCTGGTAAAGTGGCTTTGCTGCTGGTCACTAGGCACAGCCCGCTCCTCGCCACCAGCCCAAGGCTCTGTTCTTGCTTAATTAAAAGCTTTCCATGCACAGATCCTGAATGGTGCTCATACTCCTGAGTCAGCAGCAAATCAACAAGCCAAATTGTCATTTGTAGCAACATGTTGTCTTACTGCTGGTTTTCCACCTTCCTCTTCCTCAGTTACTTCTCAAACCTGTTTGGCTGCTTGGCAGAGATAGCAGCAACACGTAGTTTTGAGGCAGTAGCTGGTCAGGTAGGGCAGGTGCCTCTCACCAGGAGCAGCCCTATGTTGGGATCCCACCCCTATACCAGGCTTGGAGAATCAAGAGTCCTAGAGCTGAAAAAGGCACTGACTTTTAAGAAGCAAGTTGTTGGGGGATTGAGGGGCAAGGGAAGAGTCTAAAAAACACCCAAGACCTCTCTCAACATCCCTTTGCTGGGGAGACCAGGCTATGAGCAGCCTCCACCAACCTCTCCTGTCCTCTCTGTATTGCCACGACATCTTTACGCTAAGTCTTGGAATGCTCTGGGGAGGTCAGTAGGACCTTGAGCTTGTGTGGCTGAAACTGGAAACCATCAAGTATGTCCGAAGTGTGGCTGCACCCAGGAGCCACAGCTTTTGGGCCATAGGATGAATCTGTCAGCAACACATAGCAGCCAGATTTGAGACTCTCTAGTGGCTCTGCTGTGAACTGGGTGGACACTTCTAGCATGGAAGCTTTCCCTCGCTGTGTGACTGTTCAGGGCAGCTTTTGGGCTCTCTGCCAGAGCTGGAACAGGGCTGTGCCTGCTGAGCAGGGAGTTTTGTCCTTGTGCACCTTGTGCTGCTCCCACCATTCCACCATGAGGAATCACCTGAGCCCTGGCTTACAAAGCTTCCGGGGTCAAGAGAAATTGCTTTCTGTGAGGTCTTGTCTTTCAGTCATGCATCCCAAACCATCACTGCAGCTCTAGGACCATCCTCTTGGTCATGGTCAGACGTACTCTTGAAGCCTACACCTGCAGGCAGGTTGTTTCCCAGCACAGGTTATTGGTGGTCCAAGTGTTCCTGTCTTTTCAGGAAAAAGACTGAAATTGGGGAAGAGAGGAAGAAGATGCATTTAAATTAATACAGTCACTTGTAGAAATTTTCTAGTACTTTTTTTTTCCCCGACAGGGCCGTGGGCAGGGCTTCCCATGGACTGCTCCATAGCCCCTGGACCTTCCCGGAGCCATCTGTGTCAGCACCCATCTGGGTTGCCTCGAAGTTTGCTGCAGATGGTGAGGCTGCAGGCTGTTCTCTGTAGCCTGTGGCATAGTGCAGTTTCCTGAAGTCACACCTCAGCTTCTTCCCTTTGTCTTGCTTTAGTCACACAGCATCTCCTCTCTCACTGAATACAATTTGTGGTTGCAGAGGGAGAGATAAGAGCAGTGAAGCTGCAGGAGAGGCAGAAGTTAGGGTTACTGTGGCAGCTGGTACTTTGAAATTGTCAAAGTCTTTGCCTGCAGAGATCCTCAACTGCAGTGCAATATTTTAGCAGGAATCTGCTTGCAGATCTGGAAGCAGGATATGTTGGAAGTGGCCTAATTCACAAGAGGTATCAAGAAGTTGGTGCTCTCCCTCTGATGAAAGCATTTCATCCTGAAACTCAGTCACCCCCGAGGAGGTGGGCTGGTCTTGGGGTTGTTACTTACAGGTCACTAACACAAAGCATCCTGCGTTGCAGACAGGTGCTGTGCTCTTCCTCCTTGTGACTGTAATTGTGAACATCAAGCTGATCTTGGACACCAGGAGAGCTGCTTATGAAGAGGAAGAAGAGTCTGCACAGGACTATGGTGAGAGACAGCATCTTCCTGTTCTTTCAAAGCAAGGGAAGTCGAGGGAGTCAAGTAGTTTCTTTAAGACAGGGCAAACTTGTGACCTGCTGCAGCATGGATGATATATCTGTGCATATGGATTTAACAAAAATAAATAGAAAAGGCTGTTCCCATTTCTGGTCTGTCTGCTCAAGACTTCATCACGTTTGGCTGCAGGGTTCTGTGGGGGTAGCTGGGGCCAGACCTGTTGCCATTTTGGATTTCCCTTACCTACCATCCCTTTAGATTCCCTGTAGGTTCTGTTGGGCTGGGTGTGACCTTCTGGAGGCTTAGCTGGGCTAGCACTGGGCCGGGACAAGCCGGAGGTGCCTCGGCTGGTTGAGATTGAGCATTTCTTCCCTGTAGATGATGAGATGCTGAATGTGGAGGTTCCTAGGCGACTTGTCAGCAGCAAGAAGGTCTTGGATGTTGAGGTGTACTCCAGCCGGTCGAAAGTCTACGTGGCTGTGGATGGGACAACAGTAAGTGATGAATGTTTGCTGTCTCTATGATCAGAGGATGGATGGAGCTGAATGAGTGAAGCCTCAAGCAGCGAGTGGTGAGCGTGCATTGGTGGCTGGCGAGAAGATCAGGAGTGGATCCCCCTCCTGCCTACACAACTCTGGAGATGTTATCCTGTGTTGTATTCTACTCTGGCATTCATCACTGTTGTGAGTCACAGTAGAGAGATTTGCCCCTTGGAATGGGCACAGAATAAGAGGTCTTGGTCTTGTCCACTTGCAGGTCTTGGAAGATGAGGCTCGGGAGCAGGGAAGAGGGATCCACGTCATCGTCTTAAATCAGGCTACGGTATAAGGCGTCCCCGTGTGTCCGTATTTGTCTTCCTTACTGGGCAGTGTTTGTCCTTGTTTTTTATCAGCTGAGTGCATAAGGCAAAGGGCAGCCAGGAGGAAAGTTCCCAAATACGTTATTGTATGTTCCAGAGCACGATGTGGTCACCCAGAGAGTCCCTGCAGTGCTTCTCATGCGGTTTCCTTGCCATCCTTGGGGAGCAGGCAGGAGAGGGGTTGTGAGGTTGGATAATGCTGTTCATGGGCCTCAGTGCACTTCATGTCATGCATGAGGGCCCAATGGCCAAGCTTGCCTGGGGACTTCACTCCCTGGTGTACCAGAAAAGTAACTCGTCGTGTTGCACAGAGAGTGAGGCTGCCAGGACAGATTTCTGTAGTTTTGCGTGTTCTCACCTTATAGCATTTAAGATGCATCTGATGTTTGAATACCAACAGGGTCACGTGATGGCGAAGAGGGTCTTTGACACGTATTCTCCCCATGAAGATGAAGCCATGGTACTTTTTCTCAATATGGTTGCCCGGGGCCGGATCCTGATCTTCACCATTAAGGTATGTGACCTTAGTGTCAAAAGAAAAAGTCACCTTGAGTCAGGATGCCCTAAAGCTCATCTGGGCAGTTGCCTCCTGAATGTCATCAGGCATTTCCAGGGCTAAATGTCACAACCCCACTGGCCTGTGCCACCTTGGCTGGATTGCCTCCATTGTCCTCTCACTGTCCTTTGTTACTATAGATACTGCTGTGTGCCCAGCAGGGCAGGAGAGCAAAAAATTCCACGTGTTGCAGCCTGCAGCCATAAACAAAAGGTTAGATGGAGAATGGACGTGAGGAACTATAAGAATGTGGTGCGACCCTTCTGAGTCCCAGTTCCAGGCTTTACAGGGGACACTGTGGACTGTGTAGCTTCTGGGCTGCTGTGTGAGCGGCACTGTGCTACTTCAAGGTTTCAGGTTTAGCTGTGTGAAGTGTCACTGAACAAATGGCCCTGCCTGAGAACAATTTGGTCTTGAGGAAATGGGAGTCTCTGTCTCCTCTGACCTCCCTATGGGTCATGGTATAGCCACCAGCAGGTTTAGTGGCACAGAGAACATAGGACCTGCTCTTGAAGGTGTCTGACTCATCTGGTTCAAGGACACAAAAGCATCCTATTACTCTTTGGTATTAACAGGAGACTTCCCGTGTCAACATCGAGAATCAGGCCTTATCTGCAGGGTTGTGTTTTGTTCCAGGATGAAGGCTCCTTTCACCTCAAGGACACAGCTAAGAATGTCCTGAAAAGCCTGGGGAGCCAAGTTGCACCTTTCTTGAGCTGGAGAGACATGTGGACATTTGTGGGAAAGAAGGGAGGTGAGTCTAGCACAGCCTGGGAGAAGGTTTGTGGCCATTTTGGAGGGAGAAGCCAGATGAAAACAGACCCAGCCCATCCCCAACACACTATATGACCAGGGAACAAGTCACCGAGAACAGGCAACTGCATTCCTGGGGGTGTGGGAGGGGATGGAGGCAGGGTGTGTCCCCTCAGCAGCTTACCAGAGGCCAATGGGAAAAGATGCCAAGCTGCCACCCCGAGCTACAGCCCTTGGTCGTGCCTTGACACAGTGGAGATGGGCCCTTCCGGAAGTCTGACGCTGTGTTCCTGCTCCAGGGGAAGTATATGGGGAGAAGCACGCCAAGTCTCCTGCCCTCTCGACATGGGGTGACCCTGTACTGCTGAAGACAGAAGTTCATCTGACATCTGTGGAAGGTAGGAAGTAAGATCCACTCTGTGGTGCCAGGTGTCTCTGGGACATGTCTACCAGTTGCTCTTGGTGGTTTGGGGTCAAAGGTACAGGTCTGTTGGCAAAATCACAGGATGGATTTAAGGTTATTTGAGATGGGGATGTTAACTTTTAAAATGGGGCCGGCTTCCTTTCTTGCTTCTATGGCAATTCTAGGCATGATTGTTGAGAAAAGTGAGGATAGGACGGTGAGGAAGTGGTCTGACCATTTGTCACCTCTCTAAGCCAGGCTTGGTCCAGTCTTTTCTGACTGTTGGGCATGAACATGGCCCCATCGCTGCTCAGAGAAGCTGTAGGATGGGGATGGCTTCTGAACGGCTCCTGTGGTTATGTCTGGCATCCAGAAGTGCGACTTGTTCATAGTAATAAGGACTGGCTTGGTGATGGCTGAGACCAGGGAGAGCCATGCATCTGGCAGTGCAGCCTGGAGCCTGCAGGGTGAGGCCATGGGGGTGAACAGTCTTTGTTCTCTTTGGTGCCTCCAGATGCTGAGTGCCATTGGCCTGACACAGAGCTGAACCGGCGCCGCCAGAGGTTCTGCAGCAAAGTAGAAGGTTACGGCAGCGTCTGCAGTTGCAAAGATCCCACACCCATTGAGTTCAACCCTGATCCTGTGAGTACAGTGGCAGAATATTCGGGGAAAGCTCCAGGAGGGAAGGCTGGGCTGGACCAGGTGTGTTTGCAGCTCAGATGCAGAGCCCTGTCCTTAAGCTCCAGCTGAGTGGTTAAAACTGCCCCTGGGCAAGCTCTTAACCCCAGCAAAGGTAAGGTGAATACACGTGGTCAGGTCGTGCTGGGGATGGCAAGTTCCCTTTGGATCCAGCTCTCAGTGACATAGAATCATTTAGGTTGGCAAGGCCTTCCCCAGCCCCACTCACACACATTTTTCTCTTCCAGCTCAAGGATAATAAAGTCTTTGATGTGCCTGTAGCTGTTATTGCAGGAAACCGCCCCAACTACCTGTACAGGTGAGCACTTCCAGGAGACACAGCTTCTCTGCTGTGTGCCACAAGACCACACGTTGCCCAAGCCCTCCCCTTCGCCCTGCTGGCAGGATTCAGCCTCCTGAATGACGTTGCATGAGCAGCATGGGCAGACCTGCTTGGACAGCTTCCAGAGTCATTGGCCATGGGAAGGGGAAGAGCCCAAGGGCAGTAGGTCCTGTTCCCTAACCATGTGTGCTTTCCCCCACCCCAAGGGATCCATACCCCTCTGCTGAGCGACCTGGGCCCACTGGGGCTGCAAGCTCAGGCCCCTCAATCTCTCCCCAGGATGCTGCGCTCCTTGCTGTCGGCTCAGGGCGTCAATCCACAGATGATCACAGTCTTCATCGATGGGTACTATGAGGTGAGAGCACCCCCAGAGGTCCCTGTGGCCTGGTCCTTGGTCACGCTGCTACTCATCTGCTCCTATGCAAAGTCAGTCAGCTTAGCCAGGCCATTCATGTGGATAAAGCTGCCTTGGCCTTTCCCCAAGCCTGGGGTTGACATCCCCATGTCAGAAAGGGGCTGGTGTGCAGGAATGAGATGGTCATGCTGGGCTCTCCCCATCCCCTTTTCTTGCTTAATGAGTATCACCAGCCCTTGGAGCAGGGTCTCAGTGTAACACCACCCTTCCAGCTCCCTTTCATGAAATGGAACAAACCAGTCCAGCCATGCCTGTCCAGCTCTGTCCTCAGCAAGAGGTGTGATCTCCTTTTCACAAATCTTATGAAAATGGTGGCCAGGTAGAGGAGAGCTGGTTCTTTAGAGGGCAAAGACCTTGTTAGAAAAACAGAAAGTCCTGGAGAATCCCACTGCAAGCCCTGGCACTCTGACAGCAGGATGTGTTCTGGGACAGGTGTGAGAGATCTTAGAAGGTCTCAAGAGCTTGCTTGTCCTCATCTTTGCAGCAGCCCATGAGACACTGTCTGGTTGCCTTGGGATGGAGATGGGGAAGGGAATAGGCTCATTCCCTTGCAGGCCTCTCCCACCACTGCCAGGTTGTGGGGCTGCAGGAGCTGGTTTGTTTATGCAGACTCTTACTGCAGCACATCAGAGTAGTTAAAGATAGCAGCATCCATTGCCATGGCAACTGGAACAGCATCCGTCAGCTACAAGGGGGCAGCCTGGATGATCTTGCTGCCATGATGGGTACCAGGGAAAGGAGGAAGAACAGTTGGTGTAATGGGATCTCCTTTTTTTTCTTTTGTGGCTAGGAGGTGGGATGGAGAAGGCCTTGGTGGGGCTTTCTTGGGGCAGAGATATGTCAGCCCAAACGTGGATTACTTCTGACCCTAGTGCAGATGTGCTTGGTTAAAGAGGTCCCTTTATTGGGAGCTGTGAGAGAAAATTAAATTGATCATGGTCTTGATATTCAGCAGCTAGATAGGTGTTCCTGGCTATACATGCACTGTTTGTGGGGCAGTGGGGATTCGGGCTTCTCGGATGTTCTTGAATACAGCTTTGGGGCTAACAGAAACTTACGGTGACACTTACGGACTGAAGGGTTAAGAGAATTTGGCAAGCTCCTTGCTGTGGCATCTCCAGCACGATATCACTTTGAGCTTCAGTTGCCCTCAAGAGGACAGCCACGTGCAGGGGGTCCCACAGGTGTATTCTTCTCGTCCCAGCGAGGTGACACTGATGAAGGGTGGGGAGAATGTATCCAGACCCACACATTTGATGAGCTTTGTACCTTTCCATTACAGGAGCCAATGGATGTTGTGGAGCTGTTCGGCCTCTCAGGAATCCAGCACACTCCCATCAGCATTAAAAATGCCAGAGTTTCCCAGGTGAGAAACCTTTCCAAAACCCGGGGAGAGTTATTTCCTGGGACCTGGGGTATCATTCAAGGGAGGCAGGCATAGCCCTGCATCTCTGTCAGGTTGATGCTAACACAGGCAATGGTCTGTCTTCTCTTGTAGCACTACAAAGCCAGTCTGACTGCAACCTTCAACCTGTTCCCGGTGAGCGAGACCTCTGCCTGTGCCCTGTCTGGCTGCTCACCCATGGGAGGAAGAAGCGCAGGGTTTCCCTGGGAGAGTGGCATCTGTGACCCCCATCACAAAGGAGCTAGAATTGGTCCTGTGGGGCAGGGAGCAGCACAGGCAGGGGATGCTGCCTGGTGTCTCTGCTCTGTCCTGTTCCTCTCTATCCTTCTGACATCTCTCCTTTCGCTACAGGATGCTAAATTTGCTGTGGTTCTGGAGGAAGACCTTGACATTTCTGTTGACTTCTTCAGGTAAAGCTGCAGGTCCCTGAGCTCTTGTTCAGATGGGACATTTCCTAGAAGTTCTGTGGCTGCTCAAGAGAGGCCAGATCCCTGCCATGCTGTAGCTCACCTGTCTGAGGCTGAGTTGTCCCCAGGTGACAGCCATAACTGACCTCTGTGTGCAGAGAGTCTTGGGTCTGTGTGCAGAGAGTCTTGTCCTTGCACTCAGTGCAGGGTGACTTTGGGGTCTAGGTTCTCTTCCTGATTTGCTTTTTGGAGACACTGATCCATTCTGTACACACACAGTTGGGTTTACCCCATAGCAAGAGGGCAGGGACAATGTCTAATGGGGCTCCTGTTTCTTTATAAGGAGGAGAGATCCTGATGGAGCAGGAAGGAGTTTTGTCACCTGCCCGTGGTGAGAGGCAGCTTAGATTGTTTGGATGCTCATCCCCTGATCTCACACCAGCCTCAGCTATCTCAGACCAAGAGATGGGTTAAACTGTTCCTGCAGTTGGGGGTGGCTTGTCCCTTGTTAGAGAATTTGCCTTGGTTTGCATGGGGAAAGGATGTTTGACCAGGGACTGGGCAACTCTTTCCTCAGCTTTCTAAGCCAGTCAATACACCTTCTGGAGGAGGATGAGAGCCTCTACTGCATCTCGGCTTGGAATGACCAGGTGGGTCAGGGAAAGATGATGGAGCAGGCACGCTTCTGCCCTGTGTTGTTCCCATGTCAGGCTGGGGTCCAAGTTCCATCTTTAAAGCAGGATGTGTCCCCCACTGTTATCCTATGTGGGTCTGTCTTCCTCTCCCTGGACTCTCCAGAAGCGTCCCTGCAAATCGCCATCCTGTCCCTGCCATTTGCCTCCCAGTGGCTCTCCCCTGCTCTCCATGCTGGGAACCTCACTGGAGCAAAATGCCTCCTTTTTTTTGGCGGGGTAGGGGTGCATCTAGGATGCTGAATACATCCTGTGACATTTCAGGGTTATGAGCACACAGCTGAGGACCCCTCGCTCCTGTACCGTGTGGAGACCATGCCAGGCCTGGGCTGGGTGCTCCGGAAGAGCCTGTACAAGGATGAGCTGGAGCCAAAGTGGCCAACCCCTGAGAAGGTGAGTGCCGCTGAAGTACTCGGTCTTCTGTATCCCCATCTCTGCCCATCAGCAGTCCCTGATCATCACCTGGTCCCTGTGAGTATGGCTCCTGGAGGGCACCTGGCCCTCCCAGAGCTTCTACTGGGAAGGATGTCCAGACAGAAGGGTTTGGGGATGGATGGTAATCTGAGGACCATGTAACCAGCTGTAGAGCTGGTTTGAACAGCCCAGGCAGGCTGGAGCCAAAGGAGTTAGAGCTGATGTGGGCAGCCAGAAAAGTCCCTGGATGGCCACACTCCCAAGTTGTGTCCCCAAACTTGAGTATGAGTGGCAGTTTCCCCTCCCCAGCTCTGGGACTGGGACATGTGGATGCGGATGCCCGAGCAGCGAAAGGGGCGGGAGTGCATCATCCCTGACGTCTCGCGCTCCTACCACTTCGGCATCGTGGGGCTAAACATGAACGGCTACTTTCACGTGAGTGACCTCCCTCAGCCCCCAAGCCCTGTTCTAATGCCAAGGTCTGACTTGGCCGCCTTCACAGGTAGTGGGGCTGCTTGAGGTGACCTCCAAGTACTGCTGACTGAATCCCATTTTCCTTCCCTCCCCTCTTTTCCTCCCAGGAAGCCTATTTCAAGAAGCACAAGTTCAACACAGTTCCAAATGTCCAGCTTAAAAACGTGGAGAGGTGAGTGCTGATTAGAATGAGATCTGGATGAAAGAGTTGCTTGACATGACCCTTGTCCCCTTGTCACTGGAGATGTTTCCCTTCCTTCCAAAACAGCAGCCATAACCTCCAGCCCCATTCCACCGGCCTCTGCTGGAGAATCCTTGCGTGATTTTTGTGAGGTTGGGTTCAGCTGTTTTGTGCTCCTCGTGGACATGTTGAAGAGTCACATTTTTGATGCCACATCCTTCTGGTTGCATGGCAGTCCCTGCTCTCCATTCATTGGCTCCACCTTACCTTTTGATGTTACCTTGGGGCAGTCTTAAATTTGAGTCATCTTGGGATGTTTCCAGCTTAAACTATCTGACACTGCTCTAATAATTCTGTTCCCTCGTTCTCCAACAGCTTGAGGAAGGATGCCTACGAGACGGAAATTCATCGGCTCCTGGGGTAAGTGCCTGCAGAAAGGTTGGGAGACCATGGGGATGAACCAGCCAAGGCAGAGGAAAGGGTGGAGGTGGCCCAGGTGGGCTCAGCTAAGACTTACCTGTCTGAAGTACTTTCCAGTGGGAGGAGGAGATGGGGTCCGGTCTTACTCCCTGTGCTGTTTCCACAGGGAGGCTGAAGTCTTGGACCACAGCAAGAACCCCTGTGAGGACTCCTTTTTGCCCGACACCGAAGGCAAGGTCTACGTCATGTTCATCAGGATGGAGCAGGAAGCAGATTTCACCACCTGGACTCAGCTTGCAAAGGTGAGGTCCCTGACGTGGCTCGTCCTCACCCCTGCATCGATCTTGGCATCAGTGGGAAACGTAAGCTGGTTGGGTTTGGGTTTGCCTGTGGCATGGATGCAGCTCAGCATAAGGATTCTTGCTCTCCTTGGGTAGTGTTAAAGCTCTTGATGTTTTCTGGGTCATCCACAGCAGATGCCTGACTCAGTAGGGTAGGTAAGTCTTTTGATCTCCTTCTGTGGGAGCCCAGCGCCTCAGCTTGTCTCATAGTTTCCATTGTTCACCTGGAGGTGGTCAAACCCCCTGTCCTGAGGGCAGGGTTAGGAGTGGATTCCTCCTCTCCTCTCACAGATGGTGACTGGGGTGCTGCCTTGCACCACCCCAGCCAAAGGATGTGGCCCTCTATTGTGTTTTGATGAGGGCAGCAGTGGTGGCTTTTCTCTTGCCAGGGAACACCTGGCCCTGGTGTTCATCAGAAGCTCTGATGCCTCTTCCTCCCTCCTTTCCCACCATCATAGTGCCTCCACATCTGGGACCTGGATGTCCGCGGGAATCACAAGGGACTGTGGCGGCTCTTCCGCAAGAAGAACCACTTCCTTGTGGTGGGGGTCCCTGCTTCCCCCTACTCGTGAGTATCAGGGCCGCAGCAATCTGGGTGATCTCCTCATCTTCCTGGCACCATCCCCTGCCCAGCACACTGCATCATCCTCTTCTGTCTCAGCCCAGTCCTGGGGCATACCACCCCCACCTCTTAATCAGTGTGGTGGGATGGGGACAGGATACAAGCCTAGGGCTGGAAAATGCCCCAATGGGAAGGAGATCATGCCAGGAAGACTGGGCGGTGCTGTTGGGAGGTGGGGTCCTGTGGGGAACCACCACCTGTGCCTGCTCCCATCCAGCCTCCTCACCTGCAGGTCCAAGAAGCCCTCGTCAGTGACACCCATCTACATGGAGCCCCCTGCCAAGGAGGAGGGGGCAGTGGCAGTGCCAGCGGTTGCTGCAGCAGAGCAGACGTGAGACTTGGCAGCTGGAAAGCGAAGGGGACTGGGGGAAGACAGAGACCCCCACAGTTCAGAGACAGTGTTGGCAGCAGCTCTTGGAGCCTGGTGACTGGACACGGACTCTCATTTCAGGCTGCAAAATGAGATCTCGGGCTCCCTCCAGCCCCCTGTTGTGGTCTCCCTCGGAGGGGACAGGGTCCTTCCCTGTAGATATGCCACCCCCATCCCAGGAACATTTTTTTAACACAGACTCTTTACTAACGCTGCTCCTTTTGCCCCCTGGCTGAGCAAGGCTGGAGGCAGGAGATGCTCGATTGGGTGCTACAGGGGGCTTTGCAAAACACCTCTGCTTCACTTTTTGGCTCCCAGGTCCTGAGAAGGCAGCAGCCAACCACCTGGGTGTTATTTATTAACTCTGGGCTGACTGGCTCTGTCCAGTGGTGAATGTGGTGATGAAGAGGGCATCTTCCAGCATTTCTTCCATCTCCTGCACAATGGATGCACCTTGAAGACTGTATGCTGGGTTGGACATCTCCCTGCACACTGGCTTCACTTCTTGGGCTGCAGGACCTGGTGCAGCTCAGCTCACAGACAAATGGGAATGCTGAAGAGGAACTGAACTTGCTGTGGACATGTAGGAGACACTGCATACCCAGCATGAGGGCAGTCAGATGCCCCTTTCCTTCGTCTGCAGTTTTAGGAGCTGGAGGTGACTAGATGGAAGTGGATCAGGCTGTGTTCTGCGGCTCAGACTGTCCTCACCCACCTTCTCTGGGGGGAGCAGCCCTGCCTCTCGAGTCAAGGGAGAGAGGATGAAAGTGCCTTGCAGAGTGAGATGGGAGCAGTCAGCAGGCATCCTGCAGGGGCAGGATGGACCGGGGTCCTCCGGGGCGAGAGATGCTGCTGCCATGGTCCTTGCCTGTGGTACTGTCCCTTATTTTCCCTCTTCCCTGGCCAGGTCTGCCCAGCTGTTGCTGAAGGGGGTTTCTTCTCCTGCATCCCCACCCTCACCATGGTACGTTAGTAGCAGGGAAGCCGTGAGCTGAGCCGGCACGAACAGCCTGGCTCTCCTGCCGTGGTACATTCCTCATGCAGAGGGAGGGGGTCCCTGTCCCACCCTCCTATGCCTTAGGAAGGACCCCAGGGCACCCTCCTGCCCCCAGCCACTAGGTACTAATGTCCCACCTGCACTGGGTGAAGCCCGGCACCCGTTGCTCAGTACACCTCTCTGCCTCATCTGTGCAGCAAGAGATCTGCTCTCTACCCTGGTGACCCAGCCTCAGGCACGGAAGCTGTGCTCTGGCTTGCCGTTTTGAGGAGGATTTGCTGCTCAGCCCTTTCCCTGTGGTCACGGGGATCTTCATTTTCTCACTGTGAACTGAGCATCGGGATCTACACTACACTAACTTATTTATTTATTGCTCATGGAAAAGCAGAGGGCTGGCAGTTGTGGGAGGTTTGTTTCTTGTCCCCTGGCTCCATCCTCTGCTCCTCCCTTGCCCAGCATAGGATTGAATAGTTGTGAACCTGGGAGAACTGCTCTGCTTTGGCCAAAATGATCCCTGTGTGGATGTAGCACAGCTCTAGCATACCCCAGGGACTCTGACCCTCGTGGTCCCTTTCATGCCTGTCCCAGCAGTGAGGACAGGACAGATGCAGGAGGGGAACAAGAAGGGTGTAGGGTGGCCCTTTGCTGGGACTCTGCTCTGGCAGCCAGTGGTCAAGTGGCCTCTCTGCGATGGCCCTCAGGGTCCTTTCGGTGTGATGGGAAAGGGACTTGGCTTCCCAGGGAAAGTAGCTCACTGCCTGTACCCTAATGTGGAAAGACTTCAGCAGTGCTCCCTGGTGATGTCCTTTCCCTGGTGTCTCGGTTCCCAAGGTCTCATTTTCCTTCCCCTCAAACTAAATGCACTCCCTTTCCCGTCTTCTCTGGTGGGTCTCAGGCTTGGCTTCTTCCTGGGGCTGGGGAAGGTGGTCCCTATGGATAGGGAATGGCTAAATGCGAGTTGCCCTCTCTGCTGCCCACCCTGCACTGAGCAGGGAGCTGTGGCTGCCTGCTCTCAGCGACAGCAGGACTCCAAGGTGGGCTTCAAGCTGCCCGTGTCTCCACACACATCGATGCACCCGCTGGGTGCTCTTCTCTCTCCCTCCTTGTTCCTCCAGCAAGGCCCTGCTGTGGTGGCTGTGGTAGTGCTGGATGCGTGGGCATCCCCTGGGCTTGCTGCTTTCAGAATCTAATTATTTTTTCAAGAGTAAACACTGCAAAGCTGTTGAGCCTCGTGTATTTCGTTACTGGCCTAGTGCATGGCCCAGGGCTGGGGTTCCCATCTCTGGCCACCTGCCTGGAGAGGAGAGAGCCCTGTGCACCTCAGGGCTGGCTGTGGGCTTTTGGTGGCCTCAGGCCCCTGCCCTGTGGCTCGTGTGCCAGCAGAGGTCCTCCGAGCCGTGCGGTGCCAGAGCAGCTAATGCAGGTTTGTGAGCTATTTCCTCCTCAAGCTTTATCACTTTTATCTGCAGTTCAACTGACGGAAACTCTGATCAGCTGCATGGGGACGCTTGTTTGGCATAACTGGCCCCTGTCCTCCCCTGTGGCACCTCCAGTCTCCTGAGAAACAGACTCATGGCACTCAGCTCCTGACTTGGTGTCCCTTTGGGGGTCAGAAGGGTGAAGCAGCTGCTTGTCCTGGGGTGGGGGACAGTGAGCAGCCAGCTGTGGTGCTAGGACCCCACCAGCCAGCCTTCTGAGCCCTGTAGGGCTGAGCTGTGTTTCTGGCCTCTCGAGTGGGTTGGAGTTTCTTTCCTTTGAGGGAAATGAGGTCTTGGAATAAGGGTTCCCTGCCCAAGGGAAGGAAGGGATATCGTAGCTGGAAGGGACGGGGCCCCTAATAACACATCAGCTCCCCCCACTGCTCCTGAGCTGCTCAGCCCCTGCCCAGTTGTGGCCAGGGATGGCAAAGCAAAAGCAGGGGCTGCAGGAGGGACCTTCATGAAAAACACATCTGCAGCCTTTGTTCTTCCCCAAAGGGATGGATACAGGCAGGGTTAAAGTGAAGCTAAGCAAGGAGGCAGTTCTGCTATGAGGAAAAAAAAAAGCCTCAGAGCCTTTGCGTCAGACCTGTGTGAGTGCCTTTTGCAGGAAGCCGAAGACCTCTACAAATTTCTAATGCTGTGGGGCAGGGAGCCCTGGGTGGGCTGCAAGTGCACCGATTTCTGGGGCAGAGACCACAGGATCCAAACAAAACCATGAGCGAGTGCCAGCCACCAGCATGGACCAGCCCCAGCCTGCAGCCTGTACAGATGCCTCCTGCTTCTCTGCCTCATCCCTGTAGCCAGGCTGGGCTTCCTAGGCTGCCACCCCCTGCCTGGGACCTGGCACAGCTTTCTGAGGGGGAAGCCCCTTGCCAGAGGGTTTTTGCCGAGTCCCATGGGCTTTTCTTGGCGGTACTGGAGCAGGCTCTTTTCTCCTGTCAGCTCCTGCGTCTGCCTCCTGTCAAGGTGCTGAGCCCGTCAGGGAAAGATCCAGCCCCTGGGACTGATGCCACTGGGCAAAGCCCTGCAGGGTGATGTGGGCTCAGATTTGAGACCCACCACACTGTACTTGCCTCAAGGAGCCAGTACTTGCAAACAGCTGCATTTCATAGAATCTCCAAATGTTAGGAGTTGGAAGGGACCTCTAGAGATCATCTAGTCCAACCTCCCTGCCAGAGCAGCATTACCGAGGGCAGGCCACACAAGAACGTATCCAGGCAGGTTTTGAAAGTCTCCAGAGGAGGAGACTCCACAACCTCTCTCAGCAGCTTGTTGCAGTGCTCTATCACCCTCACAATAAAGAACTTGCTCCTCATGTTGAGGTGGAACTTCTTACATTCTAACTTATACCCATTATTCCTTGTCCTATTACTGGGCACCACTGTGAAGAGATGAGCACCTTCCTCTTAATGCCTGCTCCTCAGATATTTGTACACAGTAATAAGATCCCCTCTCAGCCTTCTCTTTTCAAGACTAAATAGCCCCAGTTCTCTCAGTCTGTCTTCACAGGAGAGATGTTTAAGTTTGTAGGAGCATCCCTCCTGAAACAGAAGGATGCTGCTAAAAACAGGTTAACCCTCTTGAAAGGGAGTGCCTGTGCCAGGCTGATGGAGAGCTCGTTGCCACCAGGTGATGCCAAGGTTCATTGCCTGAAGGGGCTTGCTGGAGGAGTCTGGTCACTCCCCATCCTGCTCTTTCTTGGGGTTCTACTTGCACCCTAGCTCAGCCTGCAGGTGCTGGAGCATCCCCGGGCTTCCAGGAGCTGGCCAGGCAACTGGCCCATCACCTGTCCTTACTGGGAAGCCCGATTCACCATCTCCCATGGCTCAGCCCCCAGTGACACTGGCTTTAGCATACGCTGCCCTAGGCTGCTGGTTCGCAGGTCTGTGCCCCACGCACCCTCCCCAGCCTAGCCCAGCCTCCTTGGCTTTGTGCGCACTCACAAAGGAGAACCTGTCTGGGCTGCTCCGTGTCCCAGGAGCTAGCTGATAATTAAACAAAAGCAAAATAGCGTTGGCATGAAACTTGACCTTTCCAGAGCTTGGTAGGGGGAAGGGGAAATTTGCATCATTTCTGGTGGTGGTAATTTTTATGCATTCTGCTTGTTTGGCGGGGATCTCTGTGCTGGAGGAGTGCTCTGACGATGGGCTGGGATGTGGGAGACAAGGTCCAGGCTGATCCTTCCTGTGGCACATTGGTCCTTCTATGCCTCACAGATGGAGGGAAACACCTTCTAGCTAGCGTCCTCTGGGATAACAGTTGTCGTCTTCTTGGATAGAGGGATATCAGCGCTTGAGAGGTGTCACTCTCTGCTTTATAAAGAGCCCAAACTGCTCCCAGGAAGTGGCTCTGCTTGGCTTCTCCCTTTGGTCCCAGCTGCAGGGGATCCCTCCCCTGTGCTCCAGCCCACCTCCATCCCCTGCTGTGCCTCCCACCTCCTGTGCCCACACCCAACAAAGCCCAGTGGCAAATTAATCTTCAACTCTGTACCCAAGATTGTTGCTGTGATGGTTATTACGTTGTGCCCTGCCCGCTACGGTGTTAATGATTAACACCTCAGGTTCAATGTCAATCCTGCCTGCTACCTTTTGAATAGCCCTTCCGTCACCACTTCTGATATCCCGACAAATAAACTGGAGCTGACTGGAAAGCACCCATGGGACTGGGTGGCCCCGCAGAATGGCTTGTCTCTGGGGCAAGGGTCCCAGGTCAGAGAAGAAGGGGAACCGGGGAAGAAGGCTGTACTGAAGAAAGGGTGCACTGCGTCACCTCTTCCTCCTAGGCCAGCTTGTGCCCTTCTAGGACATCCTCTCCTCCCCGTTCAGATCTGGGAATGCCCTGTCCAGGCTGTTAGAGCAGGTCCCCTGCAGCAGGCACTCCCTGGGCGGCTGATGCCAGATGCTTTTGCTTCTCATTCGCTCCCTGTATCAGCACAAACACCTCATTCATGTCCACCCTGTGCACCAATTTCCCAGAAGGAAGGGATGGCTCGTTTCTTAGAGCGCTGAGCGCTGCCCACTCCCTGCCAGCACACACCCCTCTGCCACCAGGTTTTTGTCTGCTGTGGCCCCGGGGCAGGCAGTGCTGATGGTGAATGCCCCTAAAAATCTCCTGGGACTTTGTGCCATGCACAGCACCCATCGTGACTGGGCAATGGGTGCACAGGCACCCTATGGCAGGCTGAAGGGCAGCTCCTCAGGTATCTGCCTTCCCCATACGGAATGGGGCTTCAGCCCGTCCTTTTTCCCCCTCCCCTGTGCCCCTGGGGATGCTGCCACACAGCGGGGCGCCAGATCCACCTCACTCAGCCCAACCTCCAACACCAGCCCTTTCCTTGTTGCCTCCAAGGGAGCAGCTTTGGGCCATCCCACTCAACCGAAGTGCCCTGCATGGATACTGAAAACGGGCATTTCCCTCAGGGAGAAGTTACAAGGCAGGTGGGGCATCAGACCGTTCTGCATCTCTTGCCTGCAGTCCCTGCTAGGGAGACTTTACCCTCTTGTTCTTTCACTATCCCACGCCATGGGTGGAGACCAAGAACCCTCATCTCATTAGCTGCTTGGGCACCTCAAGTTCAAGGACACCTTCCTGGAGGCAATAAGGAAGTTTCTGGCTGCTGCAACATGCCCCCAGGGACTGCTCTGATGACACAACTGTCAGCTTCTAGGGTGCTGAAAGGCACCTCAGGGTGCCAGTCTGGGGCAATCAGGCAAGCCTAAGGGTTAGAAGGTGCAGCTGTGCCTGGTGGCACCCACATGAGTTGGAAGGGGGGGACGAGTGGTGGGCTGGGATGCTTCATGGCACTGGCAAGAGGACCAGCTAGGATGAGGGTCTCCTCCAGGGAGCCCAAAAGCTCCAGCCTTAGAGGAGGGCAGGAGCCCAAGGGAGGCTGCACCAGCCTGGCTTACCCACCATTGCTGCCCTTTGGCTGCCAGGGGAACTGAGAGCCAGGAAGGGCGATGGGTAGGAATTGCATCCGGGAGGAGAAACTGGTCTTTCGGGTTTCCCCAGCATGGGGAGGGGAGGAACCAAGCCAGTGGTTGATGGGTTATTGCCAAAACTCAACACCACAGTAAGAGCTTGCCCTGTCTCAGAGAAACTCCGTGGCCAGGAAAAGGTGTGAAGCTGGGAGTTCCTGGCTGGCATCGCCTTGAGTCTGCTTCACCCCATGGGGCTGATGGTGAGACGTTAATTGCCAGGAGCCAGGTTTGCAAGGCAGCCCTAAAAAGAGGGACAACAGGGGACATGGCCAGGCCAGGGGTGCCCAGCTCGAACACCTCCAGGGAGGTCTTTGAGCAACATCAAGATCCAGGCAGCTCCTACATGCTTGAAGAGGGGAAAAAAAAGGAATAAAAGCCCTGATGTCACTCATGAGGTCACCAGTTTATGGCAGAACCAGGACCTTCACCCATCCAATGAGGAGGAGGAAGAGGAGGGCATTTTCTGGCAGCCTTGCCCCACACCTCACCGTGGAGCAGGGCTGGAACTCACATCCCAGGGGCTAAGTTGCATGGCTTAGGGTGGGGAGTGGGTCTCTGTGCCCATCCCACTGCTCCCACCAGCACGGTGGGTGCTGGATCACACCAGAGAGAGGACAGACCCTGACGGGCCATGCCAGTGCCCCAGCACAATCGTGTACCCAGTGCAGGAGCTGATAAGAGGGTGCCATGGCAGGCACAGAGCAAGGCAGTGCGTGGGGAGGCTGGTTTGACGCTGGGCCCCC
>NW_009729018.1:0-5554 GCF_000703405.1 Apaloderma vittatum | reverse complement strand
GAAGCAGCCCTCAACAACACCCACCCTCCAAACCACCTGCTTCGGCCTCGCTTCTGAAATAGGCAAACTGAGGCAGGGTCCGTGGATGCTCAAGGTGGGGCAGTGCCAAAGGCAAGGAGGGAGAAACACTGGGGAAAGAGGGTGGCTGGAAACTGCTCCAGAGCACCTGTGACCCCCCAACACCCCCATGCACAGAGGGACTGTGATCGCACAGGCAGTGAGACAGCGCTGGGGGATGGAGATGCTCAGAGACAGAGCCAGCGGGACCCACTCCCCCTCACCACCCCAAGCCCCACATTTTGGACTCCCAGGAGCACTAGGGACACCGATACAACACCCCAGCCCGTTATAGTTTCAGCCCTGCCTTTCAAGCCAAGCTGTTGCTCGGTCATAAACCCATGCTGAGCGGCAGCTGTCAGGAGGGCAGGGCTGCTTTGCAAGGCTCCCGGTGGCCCTCACCGCACCCCAGCTGTTGTGTAAACAGCACCCGGAGCAGCAAAGGGAGGGCAGGCAGGGCTCTGCTGCCTGCACCGGGCTCTTTGTGGTGAGGGGGCGGGGTGAGGGAAGGCAAGGGAGACCCGCCCCCTGCCCCTGCTGCGCTCCCCCAGGCAGGGGGTGGTGATCAAAGGCAGCACTTGAGGCGGGACTCCAGAAAATAATTTATATCCAAGATCGAAAAATTTAATTGTTTTTCTTTACAGCAGAGAGGGTCTTGGCCATAAAACACAGGGAGTACGGAGCAGCTTCAGACACTACAGGACCAGGGACTGACAGGGCTGTCTTCATGCCAGGGCAGGGACACAGACCAGCCCCTGCCTCTATTAGGGAACAGCACAGTGACAGGGTCAGGACTGGCAGAAAATGGGTGTAGAGGTAGACACATCCCCCTGGGATGGTGCAGTTACCACCTACAACACCATGTCTGGGCACCAGCCCCAGTTCAACAGAGTGATGCAGGGGGGCACCAGCCAGCCCCCTGCCCCGCCATCCCCCACGCAGAGACAGTGTGGGAAAGATACAGCACCCACCCACGAGGGTTTATCAAGGCAGCGGTGTGCCACTGCCAGATCAGCAGCCCTGACCAGCCCATGTCACTTTATCTCCAACTGGCATCAGCTAAACAGATCAAGCAGCTCATTCTCTCCTCCTCCCCCTTCAGAAAACACTCCAAATCTCTATGTACAGGCTCAATGTGCCATATCAGTAAAAAAATATACACATAAACTCTATAGATCCCAGCTCAGTAGATCAAAACACAGCTATAAATCACAGTGCACAGGACAGCATCAGGCCCAGGGAGCGATGGGGTCCCCCCACAGAGAGAACAGCTTGTCACAGAGGCACTCTGGCACAGGGGGGGTTGCAGATCATCCTCCTGCCTCGTGGGGTCACTTCTGATCCAGATGGCAGTACAGGTACATGGAAACCACCAAGGACGCAATCTGCAAAAAAGCAATGTCAGTCCCCTCCAACTGTCCCACCCCAGCATGGGTTTGGGTCACAGCCCATAGCATCCATCCCCAGCGCACACAAAGGAGGAAGAGGTAAGTGTGCCCAGAGAAGAAGGCTCAGTAACCACCCCAGGGCAGACAGTGGTCCATGGGATTGCACCAGCCCCCCTGCAGCCCCTTGGCCACCCAGACTGGTCCCAGGCCCACCACTTGCCTCCAGGTACAAGAAGGAGGAAGCAGCACAGCAATTCTCAGGCACTCACCTCCAAGGCAGCAATGCCAGCTGCCACACCACCCACCACACCTGCATTAGTCTTGATTTCGTGTAAGATTTGTTTGAAACAACCCTGTAGGAGAAAACCACACAGGTGAGGACAAGCAAGGGGTAGCGATTCCCCAAACATTGGGGCACAACACACCCAGAAAGGGAAGAACCATTCTCCAGCCAAGAACTGCACAGCCTGGGGCCTTCAAGGGGCAACTCAGCCACTTCTCAAGACAAAGCCAAGTAATGGAGGGGGTAGAGGAGGGGAGGAGGTAGGGAAATCACCCAAAAAGGTAGAGTGGTGCCTGGGTTCACGGTCAGCTCCAGGCATGCCACCCTGCTGCAGAGCTCCCCGTAGGACCAAAGCAAGAGTAGCAGCTTTGCTTGTCTCCACAAGGCACAAGCCAAGGCCACCACAGCATCCCTCAGGACTTAAAGCCCATGAGACCACTATGCCCAGAGCTGAGGCTAGAGCTACAGGACAGTTTTCCCTCCTTGTGCCAAGGCACACTCCAAATCAGGCTCTGACAGAAGGCAAGAACTGCTGGTGCATTTGTACCGTGACATTTTTTTGCGCGGCGAGCGTGTCAGTGCAGGGCATCACGTCAGCGCAGCAGGGTGCTGGGTAGGTTCCGTGTTCATGCAACCAGGAGGAACTGTTGAAGTCTGTGTAGTTATTCAGACCACAGCAATGGACCTAAGAGGGAGAGAGGAAGGAATGAGAACACCCTGCAAATCTCCCTCCTGGATCAGGCATGATCTGGACCCTGCTGTCCCATGGAGGGGGTCATCCAGCTCAACCCAGCTCTAGAGGGGTGTTCAGTGGCCTTCTTGGGACCAGGATGTTGTCCCACACTCCAGCATGTACAGCTCTCACCCCAGACATGGGACCATTAGATCCCAGGCATTTGGGAAGCTGACAGGGCGGCACTCACCTCGAACATCCAGAATTGTGATGGTGTCCCCATTCCCATCCCACTGGCAACCCCGGGTGTGCACCACCGAGCCTTTGCTGGGAGCACCCCGACCCACATGTGGGGGCCACAGGGCTCAGCACACCTCTGTCATGGTGAGGTTCCAGATGTGCGTGAAACTCTTATCCACCCCATACTTCTCCTTCAGAAGAGGCGTTAACACAGTCGTCAGCAGTGTCTCTGCCTGGAAGAAGAGGCAGAAAAACACCATCAGAGAAGGTCCTGGGGAGGACCACAGAGCTGAGAGCCCTCATACTGGTCTCAGCCCATGGGGCAGAGACCAACCACACCCAGCACGGCCAGGAGCAAATCATACCATGTCCTTTTGGACAACTTCACCCCTTCCTCACTAACCAGTCCTTTACAGCTCCAAGGCCATTTATGACCAGTGAGTCATCTGATAAGCAGCATAATTGATGGAGCCAGGAATGATGTTTGCCCTGCGGTTGGCTTCTCCAGTGCGTAATGAGGCAGTCACCTCTCTCCTCAGGTGGTTTCTCAGGTGCCTAATAAGGGGTTGAGTTTGCTCAGCATAAGGCATTGGGGATTTCCTCACCTGTGTAGCTCCTACCAGAGGTGGAGAGGTGTCAAGCCTAGGCTGGTACTAGACTAAAGGGTTTGAAAGAAAGAAGCTGGCAAAACTTGTACCATAACCCTCATTTCTTTAAGGCAATGAGAATCCCTGTTCCCACCAGTCTCACCTTGGCCAGGCCACCCCAACCTGCCCACGTAGGCGGTGCCAGCAGGAACCAGCATCCCTTCCTCCTGCAGCCGTGCCCACCTCTCATCTTCCCCACCCAAGGGCAGCACTGCCAGCCCCAGCATTCCTGTTTTCCCAGGGGCAGTAGACGTCCCAGATTAGCCCAACCCAAGACTCAGATATGCCACTCACAAGACCTGTGTAGACCAGGGCCACCACAGCAGCAGCAATTTCAGCAATGAGGATTATCAGCACCACCGAGAAGAACTAGGATACAGCAATGGGAAGAAGGTCAAAACAACAGCCAGAGTCCACAGTGCCCTCAGGAACTCATCTGCTCCCCAAGGGGTGCAGGACCCTATCTCAGGACTCAAGCCCTGTCTCAGTACCTTCAGCTCTACTTCAAGGCAGAAGCAACACAACCTTGGGTTCCTCCAACCCTCCACCTACATGTGGCTGAGCTCTCCAGACATGCTCCAAGAGAGACCTTTGCTCAGCACCAGCTTCTGCTTCTTTTCACCCTTGCCCAGAGCAAACTTTGGGTCCAACATTGCCTTTTCAAGGTCCACCCAACCTTCCCAAGGCCCGCTCAACTTTCCACCACTTGGCAACATCCCAAGAGCACATCTCCACAGATAAATGTGGCCCCCAGATCTCCCCCACTAGAAACCTAGCTCAAATGAAGGAGATAAATCAGGTCCATACCATCATCAGGAGACATTTGCTCTCCTTCTGGGCACCACAGCACCCAAGGAAGCCAATCACCAGCAAGATGGCACCGATGGCAATGAGGAAGTAGCTCACATTCACAACCTGCAGGATGCTAGAGGAAAGCGGCCCAAATATGTCCAGGAATGACTGTCCATCCACTGTGGCCCAGATGCCAACTCCCAGGAGGGTCCCACCACCAAGCTAGGAGGAGAAAGACAACATCAGCTCACAGGCAGGCAGAGGTCTGGGATTTGGGGACGGTCCTGGCACAGGTGTTTCTCCCCTCTGCAAGTTTTTGCCATATAAAAGCAAGACTTTGTGCCACTGAGGTAGCTCACGGCCTTGCTGCTGCAGGTTTGGGATAGCCAGGTGGGTCATTACCCCGAAACACACCCCACCACCAGCATATCCCCAGCTGCGGCATCACAGATGCTCCCTTCCCCAGCCCAGGGGGTTTTGGTGCCAGCAGCAACCCTTGCACATGGTGGCTGAGCCAGCAGAACCATGGACCACCTCCTGACCCCAGAGGGGCAACAGGCAGCTGGCTCAGACATTGGCCACCATCATGAGTTCCTGCAGCCAGGGAGGCTGCCGCTCACCCCAGGGAGCGGCCCCTGGCACCAGACACTTCCACACGCCCGGCAAGGGTAGCTCAGGGCTGCCTCCAGCCCACCCCAGCCCTGCCCTTCACCTGCTCAACCTTCCCCACCAGCCCCAAGCCCCAGCAGGAGCTTTAGGGAGGGAGTGCTTCGGCAGGGCGAGCCTGGGGGCTCCACACCTCCCCTTCCCAAGGCTACATCCTGCTGCATCCCCTTCTAGGTGGCTCCATTGCTTCCACAGAGCCAGGGTAGCTCTCAGGAGCTCCCCATCCTCTGCCCTGGCTGGGAGCAGAGGCTGTGTGTGCTCTAGAGAACCTCAAAACCGCAGGTCACTATCACACTCATGGGCTGCTCCTCTGTAGAGGCAGAGCCCCCCAGGCAGGGACTCAGGAGACCCCCCTGAGCTGGGGCACCCAGAGCTTCAACACAGGGAGGGACATGGGTAGCTGATGCAACAGCCCCTGTCCCCAGAGGCCAGCACGATCCCATGGTTTTTGGCCAGAGCTGGAGAGTGAGATTCCTGCAAAGTCCTCAGCTTGGGGCCAGAGACCAGACCTGACATCCCACCGGATGTGGTGGGGCAGGAGAGCCCACCTGGGCAGGATTCACCCACCCACACCCAGCTCAGGGCAGCTGCCCCCGCAGCCCCCAGCCCTTCACCCCAGTTTCCCAACGCAGCTGCAGGGGCTGCCACGCTCGGACCCTCCGCGCAGAGACAGCGGCCGGAGCACACTTACGAATATGGCCAGGTTGAAGAGGATCATCATGACCTTGATAAAAGTGAAGAACCCCATCTTGGCACCTGGGGAGAGCAGAGAGGGTGTCAGGGAAGAGCTCCCAGCTCAGCACAGGTG
>NW_009729017.1:0-1198 GCF_000703405.1 Apaloderma vittatum | reverse complement strand
GAGGTTCAACAAGGCCAAGTGCCTGGTCCTGACCTCAGGTTGCAACAACCTCATGTAACACTACAGGTTTGGGGAAGAGTGGCTAACTGGGAAGTGTAGCTGCTAATCAAAAGGTCCCTCGGGCTGTTGATTGGCAGCGGCTGAAGATGAGCCAGCAGGGTGCCCAGGTGGCCAAGGTGGCTAATGACAACCTGGCCTGTGTCAGAAATAGTGTGGCCAGCAGGACCAGGGCAGGGATTGTCCCCCTGCACTCAGCACTGCTGAGGCCGCAGCTGGAACCCTGTTCAGTTTTGGGGCCCTCAGGACAAGAAAGACGTCGAGGTGCTGGAGTGGGTCCAGAGAAGGGCAACAAAGCTGGTGAAGGGTCTGGAGAAGAAGTGTGATGGGGAGTGGCTGAGGAACCTGGGGTTGTTCAGACTGGAGAAAAAGTGACTGAGGAGACCTTCTTGCTCTCTACAACTACCTGAGAGTAGGGTGCAGTGAGGCAGGGTTGATCTCTTCTCCCATGCAATAAGCAGTAGGACAAGAGGAAACATCCTCAAGTAGCACCAGGGAACGTTTAGATTGGACATTAGGAAAAATTTCTTCACCTAAAGGGTTGTCCAGCACTGGAACAGGCTGCCCATTCCAGGGGATTCCTGGGCATCACATTTACATGGCTTTTAAATCCCTGGAGAGATTAGATTTAGATGTGATGCCCAGGAACATGGGTTAGTGATGGGCCTGGCAGTGCTGGGTTAATGCTTGGATTTCATGATCTTAAACGTCTTTTCCAACCTAAACAAATCTACAATTCTATGAAAGCAATCTGGCAGGACAGGTCACCTCTCCCTGTCCCACACCCACTGCAGGAAGGGCTCTTCCCAGGCTTGCCTGAGGCTTATTGACAAATATGAGCAAACCATGCCAGCCCAGCAGGGCAAACGGAACATTGTTTAATAGGTCTGAAGCTTTCAGGGTGCTGGACACACTCCCCAGGGCATCACTGCATCGTTGCACTGTGCCAGGCTCCGTGTCCCAAGCCTGGGGGTGCTCAGCGGGGGTGTCCCAGCTGGAGAGCCACACGCACAGAGAAGCCAGGGACCAGGGGACATCCATGATGGCCAGAGCAGGTTTCTGAGTTGCCAGAGGAGCAGGAGAGCAGGATGAGCGCTGGGGGCATCTTCCCCCACCCTGCTGCACCCCGAATCCTGGTGGG
>NW_009729016.1:38928-42564 GCF_000703405.1 Apaloderma vittatum | reverse complement strand
AAAGATTATTAAGGTTGAAAAATCAACCTTTCAGACTGTTAGGAAATACCTGTGTACTTCCAAAGACCTTCAGGTGTTGTTATATGTTTCAGTAAACTGTGGTAGACTACATGGACGTATTGTAGATAGTCTTCAGTTTGGAATTCCTCTATTGAGATGGGAAAATAAGACATATTCAATGAGAAAAATAATATTTCCAACTTTAAAATGGGCTCATCACGTGTTAAAATGCTGTTCAGTTTGTATATGTCCTCGAGCAACCTTCAGAGCCATCTCAGTAGTCCATGGGTCTGGAGACGGTGCCAAAATTAATGATGTTCAATTTTAAAACTTTCCGTTGCTAACCATTTTTTCACACTTTCCCCTTATTCTTCGATGGAACTATTCAGTGTAGAAAAAGGAAACTTGCTTCTGTAGACTTACCGGAAATCTACAGGAAGAAACAAGCCAATTTTGAAGACTGCTGTTGAGGAACTAAATTTATGAGCACTCTAGTCTAAAACTATTAAACAGAGACTTGTGGCAAATTGAATATCTTTACAGATGTGTCTTTTCACCTGTAATGCCACGCTGAGATTTATTATTTTCTTTTCCAGTAATGGATGAAACAAATTTGATCAGAGTAAAAGAAAAGATTTTTTTTTTTTTGAAATATAAGAAATATTAGCAAGAAAAAATTTTTAGAAATATAAGTAACTGGAAGAAAAATAAATAATGGAGGACGGAACACCTCTCGTGCATGACAGTACATGTATCTACCAACCTTTACTCCCACTAGAATAATGAAGAAAATTAACTTCAAGTGCTGGAGATCTTATAATATGCTCTCTAGAAATGGTGATTTATGGATAAAGTAGTAAACAAGTTTCATATATACAACTATGAGGTGCTTTTCTGTTGAAACATTTCCCTGTAGACTTGGAACTGACTTTTGTGATGATATACTTGGGAAGCCCACGGCATCTCCTGCAAATATATACCCTTTATGTAACTAAAATAGTAAAACTTGCTATCTAGTAGTTTAAGGCTTTAGCATAAAATGTTTTGAAGGTTCAGCATTTTATTAGTGGAAACTATTTTTGACCCCACAAGTTTTCCTTTAAAGCTTGTTAAAATTAAATCCTCTTTTCGTTCATGTCTAAAAATACGCGTAGGTAAATTCTGATTTTCCGAAGGTCATGACGGATGACTGAAATCCTCACAAAACCGGTGCTAGTTATAAGAAATTTCAGACTTGATACAATTTTTAGGTACAAGGATTGCTATGAATTTTGAATACCGAAGACATTCAGGGTTTAGCTGCGTTTCCTTCCACTACAGGAATAGTAGTGTTTATTCTTTAGAAGGTGAAATTGTTGTGCTTTGTCCAGTGACAATAACTATTACAAAGAAGACCCAGGCATTTCCATCCCCTCAGCAGGCAAAACAACAGCAAAAATCATGTAGCTTTGCTGTATATAGTGGTTAGGGTATAGTCATCAGAAAGCTCATGCAGAGATAGAGCTGAGGGTCACGTGCAGTTAGAGTGGTGCTCTTAAGGTCTCCATTTATTGTTGCAAAGGCATTGAGGGCTTTGGGGACTGGGAGAAAATGTGGTGGATGCAGATCTACCCGTTAACCTCCTGGCAGTGAGTGAATATACAGGGAGCAGTTGCTATGCAGGATTTAATCATAAGCCTCTGAAGGAGGCAGGCTGAAATTTTTGGAGGAATTCAGTCTAACAGAGGTGGTTAGAAGCTATTACGGAAAGAACTACATCCAACATATTTGCCTGGCTTCTTTCTTCAGTGAGTTACTGAATCTATAGATAAAGACGTGGCCATACATACTGTTTAAGTAAATTTCTGATAGGCACTTGGTAGCGTATCGCAACGTATATAGCTTGCTTGAGTTGAAACGAAACATCTTGCATTGGAGAAGTCAGAATGAGAAAGCATAAGAGGCAAGAAATTTTGGCAAACCTGTTTCAGGTTATGGTAGAGTCTACCTTATTGTAAAGGTCATAAAGCGTACATACATAAACACACTTTGAGGAAAAAATATTTAAAAGAAAATGTTTAAATATCTAGATAATCAATTTGATAGAATGAGTATGTGCAGGGTGCCAGTTATTAAAGGAGTATACATCTAATAGTGATCAGGAAAAATCTGTAGTGAACGCGTTTTGTTTCACTCATCTGTGTTTAACCCATGTCTTTGACGAAGCATCTTCTACTGGGTTGTGGGGAAAAACTGTGATCTTTATGAAATCAGTGGCTCCAAAAACCACCTCCCTGTGCTGGGAAACTATGCCTGGGAAAGAATATTTTTGACTTTTCTAAGGTTCTAAACAACTACTATATGGTCAAAAACTCTCCTCGGTCACTTAGAAGCAAGGCTAACTGGTGTCCAGAGTGCAGATGAGATTTCTAGGGAGTAAAAATTTTGGACTGTAGGTATTTGAACAGAAATGAAACATGACTGGAAGGTAACAAAGCACAGGTAAAAAAGAATTAGGATCTGACTGATGAGCTTTGGAAAAAGAAGATACAAGGAGCTTAAGCAATAGTAGGGAGGAAGGAATCAGCAGTTCATGAAGAATGTTTTGAAGTCAGATGTGAAAATCATCTGGTAGGGAATGAAAACTAGTCTGGAATACCAGATATGAACCATAGACTGGTCTGGAGCGTCGTTCCCAATGTTGATACTATTATTCAGTACAGACCAAAAAGGTAGGTTAAAACAGGTTTAATACAGAGGAGACTTGGAGGTTTCTTAAACTTCAAGCATTTTCTGGTTAAGCAAAGAAACTGAGGGGGGGAAAAAAAAAAAGAGGATTGGACAAGACACCATTTGGAAACTTCCTCATGTTATTACATTTCAAGGGATTCAGCTATTGCTGCTCGAGAAATTCTGGGAGTCCTGGGAATTCCATAAAGCACATTTTGGTATCGCTTCCCAATTTTTCTGAGTGTCAATCAATCAAAAGGAATTATAAACTTCTGCTCAGTAATGACACTCTTTAAGCTACTGCAGAATATAGTGGCAGAAAAAAATGAGTGGATTTCTTAGCCTTTTTTTTTTTTTTTTTTTTGTCATCTATACCTGTTGTTTTGGTGCCAGCTATTTGTGTTATCTAGGGCTCCTTTAAGCCCTTGAGAAGCAAGAGCAAGGGATTACATACTTGTCCCATCAGAAATTCTAGAGCTCTTGGTGTATTTAGCATAGCCAGAAACAAACACAGATCTCCAGAGAAAACTGACAATATTTATTTACACCTAAATGGGTGTTTTTAAAAATTAGCCTCTGTGCATAGCAGGTGAAGAAACCTTTTCACAGTGGAAGATTTCTGAGCATTAGATTAGCTCTGTGCAGCAGAAAGTATACCTGATCTTTATGTCCAAGATGTATCCTGAGCCTTGGAAGTGTAAATGTCTAGTGTTCAAGAAAGGGTTAGTGATGTATGAAATGCTCAAGCTACTTGCAAATAAATTAAATTTAGTTCCCAGAACCAATAACCTGTGCAGTAATGCAAAAAAACCCAACACCACAGACAAACCCATTCCACTAAATGTTGGTACTGTGAATACAGCTTGTGAAGTGCCTTTTATAAATGTAATGAAAAATAGGAAGGCATATCAACAGTTCCATCTGAAA
>NW_009729016.1:0-38897 GCF_000703405.1 Apaloderma vittatum | reverse complement strand
ATTCCTGCTAAGGAATAAGCGGAAGAAGAATAAGTAGAAGAAGCAGAACAGAAACATTTCACTGCAGGTACTTGGTTTGGTGTACATGGACTGTGCAGATAGTGCTCTAAATGGCAGAGCAAGATACTGTGCAGGCAGAAGGAGGAGGAGTGGAAGTACCTCTTTGATGTTCAACTCAATCTGGAACTGGGTTTGATTCGATGCTTGGAGTGGCAAGGTTAAGCCTGTGATTTGTGGAATTGTAAAATCTATACTATTACTGGGCTGTAATAGGAAAAGAAGTCAAACAGGTGGTTCTCCTCTCAGTTGTACATCAAAATAGTTTAATTTAAAACTGATGTTCCTTCTCACTTAAACTAGTGAGAATTACAGGAAAACCAGGTCCTAGAAGAGGAATTTAGGCAGCATTTCTGGATTCAGTTGCAGGTCAGATACCTAAAAGTGAGTCTCAGCGTGTCAGCTGGGAGTCCAAGTTCCCAGTATAATCAGTAGGGCCTGATTTTGTTGCTTAAACATAGTTATCTTGTGCTGTTTGAAACTCAGGCTTCCCTGCTGCAAGCTGCTGGTCCAGAAGGGCTTGGATTTCCCATATATCTTATGTCCCATTTACAACATTTGTGCATCTGGATAGCCAACAGCATCAGTTTTAGGTGACTGAATCGAGCTGCAGCAAGTAGGATTATTGGATCCTAAAGATGCATTGAGCTGACTGACAAGACACCAGGTCTCCACTGCCTATTATGACCAACTCTCCATTGACCAGTAGGAGCCTTGACACCTAGTTTATGTGTAGACACCTAAAAACATGGTTTTTAATCCCATGCCGAATCCTACCCTATGTGCAGGAACAGTGCTTAGGGGCTCAGTTCATATTCGAGGCAAATGAATATTATTTTGTCTGTGAAGAGCAGAACAAGATGTTGGCAGGTGCCCTATTAATGTTCTGGGTTAGGAAGATATATGATTCCAATTCTCCTTTTAGAAAGCATCAGCTTCTTTGAAAGATTTACCCGACTTCTCAAAGGAAGAAAATTAGTAGAATAATAGGAGTATTCTCTATGGATATGATGTTTAAGTCCAGGCAGAAAAGGACTCTGAAAACAATCACTAAAACAGGATTCAGCTCCAGATGATGTCTGTAACCAGAACAGTGCATGTTCAGTCAGTATCAGGGTTAGAACTAGGTTTGGATCAGCAGCACCCTCCTACTGCAAGAGGTTCAGAATCAGAATTATTTTTTTTTTTAATGGTGGAAGCAGTGGGAAAGGAGCTATTCTTATGGGATTTTCTATTTTCCTGTGCTTAAATCTTGGCAAAGCCATGGTTTTATTTTCATGAGGTCCTAAACAGAAGGAAAAATAATTCACCTCCAAGTTGGCACTTGGCTTGGGTCCCTGGGGTGGGATCAGATCTAGGCACTCAAAACTAGTCACCCTGCAATGCACTGGGATGTAAACGCTCTTAAAACTCTGGAGCTTGCCAGTTTCTAACTCTACCTCTTGTAAGTGATTAACCTCTTAAAGTATATTTTATAACAATAAAGGATAGTGCTGAAGTCTTTAAATTGATTTTGATGATGCTGAGGTTGAAGCTCGTAATTGACATTTTTCTATTCAGCAGTCAAACTTTTACTCTGTGTGTGATTATATACAGAGAAGTTTGAAACCATGTCTTAGTCACTGCCTTAAACTGCAGTCTCATGGATATTTTGTATGTGTGGTAAAATTTGCTGCCTTGGCCCAAATCATCAAAGCTCCAAGACATATGCTAAAATTAACATTAATACTGTGTTATCTAGAATAACAAAAAAATATCAAAATTGGATAGTTATAACCTTGCATGTATTAAAACCACAGTGTTACATTTGCAATGAATGAAGTTTCTACTGATGCCAAGATACAGTATTTTAATGCTATCAGGCTTAAGGAATGTGCAAAGTACATCCTCTTATCTCTCTTTGCTGGGAGAAATGACACTGTTCTAAGATCTCAGAAGGTGACTGCAGGGTATCAAGTGTGCAAATTAAAAGGTGGGAGACAGGCCAAGTTGAAAAGTCTTCAGAGGTCCCTGCTGTCAGTATGCAACTTCCAGATAAAGTTGAGAGAAAAGAAATCCAGTGTTTTCTGTGGATACAAATCCAAATTTCATCTCATGGCAAATTTCTTCTATCAGGTGGCTTTAGGATCTTTCAGACCTTGGTTCAAGGAGAACTGAAATAATCTGTAAATTATGCTGTAGCTATTATGGCTGTTTATTCATACGGTAAAAAGGCGACATTATTCTGTCAGTAGACCACAGAATTCTAGAAAGGATAGAAAAGACCTTGAAAAAGCAAGTGTATTTTCAAGAAGAATATTTCCTCACTCTCTGCATTAATCAATAGGTTAATTAATGGCCTATTTAAAAAAGTACAAAGATTCTATAATATTGATTGTTTTCATAATTAAAACAAAGCAAATTCTAAATATCAACAATTTTAGTGCAAATGGCTTCATTAACATGCGGCAGAGAGCATACGCCTACATTGTTGATACCATTTTTCTTGTTTAATCCATGGGAGCTACACAAACTGGCAGCACTTAACATGATTATGTCAAGATCTCACACAAGTTAGCTCACAGCCAAGGGCTGACATGTAGAGTCAATACGCCAGGGCTAATTATGTTGATGTCAAAAAGTTACCTTATTTTTCTTTTGTGCATGATAAATGTTTCACATAGATTAAAGCATGTTTGTGTACTGTGTATTTTACCTGAAAGACTGCACCGAAAGGTCAGCAATCTTTGATGCAATTTAATTACAATATTGTTGATTATCCATGCCTTTTAATCTGGTACCGTGATCAAAGTCAAGTGTGGGATTCGAGGAGGAGGGAAAAAAAAAGTATTATGACTTTTAATGATCATTTCTGCTGGATGATTCTGCCTGAGATGACTAGAATGGTCAGCGTGTTGACCTTTGAAATGAATGCTTCAAATACATCCATCATACTTTGTTTTTAGTAGTTCACAAATTAAAGGCCTTACCATATTTTTTTTCTGTGGTCCATGGCATGCACGTATAAGGAACAACAGAGTTCCCAAGGATCCTCTTCCAGCCTTCACGTTCAAACTTTTAACGTTCTGGTGTCGTAGTGTCCAGGGCTTCCAGCTCTTCATTCTGATTTCATAGTGTTCCTTTACTGCTGATGGGAGACATATTGCTTATTTTGAGGTACTTCAACTCCTCTTTCTGGGTCTCCTGTGCTACTTAATAATTTCAAATGAGCACAGTTTCTTGGTATCGCAGGTGTCTGGTTTAGCTCCTGGGAAGAGGATGACTACGAGTCCACCAGAAGATAAACTCCTGCCTTCATTTGTCTGGTTTGCTTCAACCTTCCTCAAAATCGTACAGCTTTTTGGCTTAGCTTCCCAGAGGGGCCATCTCTAGGCAAGTCTTTCCCTCCTCCTCTATTACCAGGATGTGTGCTAGTTTACTTTTTCTTGATCATATTTTCATTGTGAGGTGGAAATGCAGTGTCTGTAGGTTCATGCAGTTGCAAAATTCCCGATTTGTCCCCTTTTTCTTGCTGTGCTCCTAGTGCAATTGCAGTACTAATGTCTTGTAGGAATACATCTGTCAGCGGCTGCCACTGTGTGGGCTGCCCATATCTTGTGCTTTGTGATATACGTGGGGGAAAAGGATGCATGTTACTCTCAACTGGCATGAACACCTTGAATGTATGCAAGATAACTGGCATCCTGCAAACAGAAATGGCTCCTTATCCAGAGTAAGCTTTTCAAAACATGTTAAGGAAGCGTTTTTTGTTCTTTCCATGACTGAGAAACCAACTTCTTATCCTGTTTTGATGGATGTGTTGTGGCACAGCTGAATTCTTTAATCCCTTTTTCCTTTCCTCTCCCTCCAAGTATATTTCTTTGGTAATGACAGTTCACAGAAGAAACTCTCCAGAGGGATATAAAAATCCTGGCATCTGTATTTCTTTTTGGAAGCAAGTGTTCTGAAGAGCTATCCTTTTTGCCTAATGAACCAAAACCCCAAACCTTGGATTTCATTATGGTTATGATTCCTTAACCCACTGGAGTCTCTCGTCAAAATGTGGTCTCATTAAGTGAAAGAGACACTGTGCACCACTCCATTAAAATGTGCTAAGCTAACTTGTTGTCTGACATGAGCTGAAATGAAATATAATTATTTCAGATCTGTTCCTAGTGGACTGTAGCATACATCATAAGCTGGGGAAATATGTAAGACGGTTTAGTATTCTTAGTTCTGGGGGCTCAAATCTTAGTGCATATGTAAAGCAATGAATCCAGAGAGATATGGTCATCTTTTGGGTGAGGAAAGTGGAAAGTCCATGTTGCAGTGCAGATTGAGCTGGTGACTTTTGTTGCTTTGGAAAAAAAACAAAACTGCAGCTTGCATTATGCCTGGTATTTGCAGAGGTACCCAGGAGGTGAGGGAGCAAGGAATTTCTTCACGTATGCCCCAATTTACAGATGCTGGACAAGAGTGCAGGCTCTAATTTTTTCCACGTGAAGGGATTGTTCCTTGCTAGTGACAACTGGGAGATCTACAGGATGATTCTTGTGCTTTTGGAAATAGAAAGATCCGATGAGCTGCAACGTGCTTTGAGATAGTAAACCGTGTATATCTCCCAAGGAAGCTGCAATAAATGTTTAAGATTGGGAAGCGGAAGAAAATACTTTCAGTAGAGTGGCAGAGGTGCTCTGGGACTCTGTTATCCAGGGAAAACTCCACAAAGATCAGATTTACAAATAGAAGGTCGAGGCTTTGAGTACACAATTAAGTACCTAATTTCAGTGCAGACTTTCTGTTAACTGTGGCATGTAAACTTAGCTCATAAGTGAGTGTTCAGCTAGCTAACTCCATATGATATGAATGTGTATTTTTAGTACCTGCATATAGAAATAAAACTTCTTATTTCATGTGAAGCAAATATGGTTTTGGATTTTCATAATGTGCTAAAATTTAAGAAAATCCTCTGTGATTTATTTGAACAGTTCTCTGAAAAGAGATCTTGGAAATTACTTGGTGGATTTTTAGATGAACTAACGATAATGATCCAAAGGGCATAATAGGATGGGATCTTTATACTCAACTTCTTTCCTACCTCATTTAGGAAGGTGATATCTGAGCATCGCATACAATTATGAAAATTTTCAATTCAAGTTCTTTAGTTGTCAATAAGTGTGTTCTGTTGTCCTGTGTCATGTTGTGCATGCTGTCAGCGTGGTAGGGGAGATCACAAGACAGCGTATGAGAAAAGAAAGAATTGGTGTGGTGTGTGGCGTTAAACCATCTCCTTCGGACTGCTGCTTGTCACAAGTCAGGAAAACACACTGGACCTTTCTGTCAAGAGTGTTCATGTTGACCCAGGCATCATATGGGTCACTGAATGCTTGAATAATTCTTGAATATTTCAACGCATTTAATTCCTCAAATGCCACTTTAAACATTGTGTACAAGGTTGATACAGCTGCATAGTGAGTTCTCTTAGTACCTTTTTTTTTCTTTTTTTTTTTGTGCTCATGCCAGGAATTAATTTGACTCTTCCTGTGACTGAGAACAGTACTCCTGCCTGGCTTAAACTCAAAGATTTGCAGGAAAAAGAACAAACTGAAGAAAGAGTAACGATTTGTAGAAAGCTATAGGAGGTCTGAGTCCCAAATCCAAATGTGACAGTGCTTACAATTACATAAATAGTGTTCCCATGCACTTATCTCAGCTATAACCAATAGCTAATAACAAATTGTAGAGGCCCAACGTGATGTACAGACAGACGGTTCTATACAAAACTTTGTGTGAATAAAAATTACTATTATTTCTTTTTTTTTCTATCCAAAGAAGGAAATCAATTGAATTCTTGTGGAGAATATAATTTTCTTGTGTTTAGTTTTAAATAGCATTAGCACAGCAATCCAATTTTGAGGTGAAAGATAAATACTTCTGGACCTGGGTCTGAAAATGTGCAAGACATTAGACAATAAAAAGAACAACTCCCTTGCCTTTGTATTTCAAAGGGTATTAGCATTTTGCTGTATAGGCAGACAGGTTCTCAAAATATTTTGCCTTCCATTATTTTTAAGCTCTGTTAAATGACCTCTGAATGTTTTGTGTTTTTTTTTTAAATAATTTAAGCGTTAAGGTGTTATTATTTTAAAGACACTTTGATATCACAGTATTATAACACTACTAATTTATGATTACTTCTGATGGTGCTGTGCCTTCCACAGTTGAAATTTCAGAGATTATTGCGTACGTGTAACACTACAGAGAAAACATTTTAGCTCTGTCAGAAGAAAAGGATATGTAAGAGCATTAATCCTTAAACTACACTTGAAAATATACAGGGAGACCTGTGTCCTATAATTATAGAAGGCAGCAGTAATGACACGACAAAGACAACCTCATGCAGTTATTTCCAGCACTTACGGAAAAAAAAGGAACCAGATAAATAAGGGCAATTCTCAGTGGGGGAGGAAGGGTCTGCCTGTGTGTCGGTAGGCAGTCGAGAGGGCGGCAAGGGTGGGTGGGGGGAGCACTGATGGGTGCAATGTGTACGTGGATGGGGAGGATGGGTACCAAAAAGGGGGAAGACGGGAAGGTCGGGACACGGGGGCTGGTTGCAGTGACCTCACACCCTGTTCTGACGTAGCTTTCAGGCTCTGAATGCTGCTTCGTAGACTTCATTTGCTTTGTTTCCTAGATGGAAGAATGATTTTCTTTTTAATCAGGTCATGCTGTGGAAGCCAAGATGGGAATGTGGCTTCTGGTTCACTATTGTTATTTTTCATCGGAGAACAATATCTTGTTTCTTTTTCGTACTAGGTCAGAGCATGTATACAGCAGCTCATGTGTCGAGTTGCTGTAATTATCCTTCTGAAAGAGAGTGATTAGAAATAAAGCAAGCAGGGTTAAATGTTTGAGCTGCTCTTCAGGTTCCCCTGGTCTTGCGTTGGATAGATTCCTCTGACTGCAGTAAGAATCTGCCTGAGTGAAAAAAAAAAAAAAGAATAAGAACATTTGGTTGTAGCTTTGATTACAGAACAGAGCTACAGGAGAAATCAATGTCACATTTGTTCAAATTTGCCATATTGGAGCATGCATTTGGCCTCGCTAAACCAGCGCCCTGCCTTTGTTAGTGGTGCGGATCTGAGAGGATCTTGCTGATTTTTTTCACTGTTTCCTTACAGGTGGATTGCTACAGTTCCCAGACGAGGCAGCAGCTGCTGCTGTTATTGATAAATGCGGCAGCCAGTTTGACTGGGACGCACTGAGGTGCCTCTGAGGTAGTAAAACAGGAGGATTTAAAGGCAAAGCCCTAGGTAGAGGGATGTATCAAGCCCTCACCCTCCCTGGTGGTGAATGGCTGTGTCAGTTGGTAGCTGGGCTACGATGTGCTCACACTAAGGTGTTACTGCATGCTTTGAAACTCTGCATAAACATTGTAGAGCTGCAGACCTTCGGGCAATATCCCACCTGCTTCCCTCTCATTTGGGGAAAGGATGAGCTTTTTTTTCCGTTTCTCAGGGGACAGCTTGCTCCCAGTGATGTGCCTGCTTTGCTTTGGTCTCCCTTTCTCCCCTCTAGCTCTTTGCCTGCTGGGCAGACTTGGATTCGCTGCCGTTGCTCTTGTTCCTACAAGTGGGGTTAAATATGAGAAAGGCTCTTTCTCTTCTTCGTCACCTCAGACACACAAGAGCTGTATCGTGTGGTTTCACTGGGATCCTTCCTCCAACTTTCAGATTTTGTTATAGGCTGTTGCTGTCCTTTCCCTTCTCTTTCACGACATTTTTTTTTTTTTATTTTGCTCACTGTTTTTTTTATGTGTTTGGATCTGAGGGGAAAAAAAAATCAATAAAACATTCAAATAAAACACAGTGAAAAGGAAAGAAGGAGCCACACGCAGAGCCCAAGGATGTGTGCTCTTTTGGTTGTAATATCCTTGAAAGGCCTTTATATTTCTGTGCAAGAGGGAATGATTGCTTTTGAAGGTATATTCAAGGATATTCACAAAACTGCTTTGTGAATATCACTGGTTGAAGACTTACATTTACAGCAGTCAATGACACAAGAAAAACTTGACGCGGAAACAACTTTTCAGCTTAACATGAGTTAGGAAAATGCAGTGCAGTATGAAAACATACTGTCACTGTCTGATTCGGAAGATAAGCAGGGTGGAAGCAACTAGCCACGTTGAAAAGGCAAACATTAGGATTAACGATTAGGAAAGCAGACCGTGCCATTTTGCTAGAATACCCAGCAGGCTAATTTGTTTGCACTTAGTAAAGCAAAACATTTTACTGATATTGTCACGTTGTTTTTAGCTAACATTTTGAAGTGTGCGTCTGTGATAAACATTATAGGGGAAATAACCTGTATCGACATGACAGGAGATATGATTAGATCATGAGAAATCCAGATCCCTCAGCAGAGAGACAATATTCGGAACAGTCCAAGATGCAACTAGACAGGTTGTGAACAGATTAAGGCTTGCATGACACAAAGCTGTGAGCTGGTTGCACAGCATGATACGGGCTTATAAAGCAGGCTTTCCTCCCTCCGTCCAGGAACCTTCAAATCACTCGCCCTGAGAGGAGATGATTGCTGAGAATTTAGGCAGGGTGCCTCGCGTGCCTACAAGGTCGGGGCTGACAACTGGCAGAGCAGAGCGCTGCTGTTGCTGCACACGGTGGTAAAGTAAGACCTGGTGGGCTGGAGGAAAGGAGGTTACACAAAACTCATCAACACCCAGGGTGTTCTGTTAAGCTGGTAGGAGTTGATCTGGTTAGTATGCTGATTTACAGAGCTTGCCTTGGAAGTGGGACAGAACGCGTGTGATCCTCCCCTTCTGCTCACAGGACATAGAGGTTCTGCTGAGTTGCTGGGAACGTAGCCTTCACCCATGGTACAAAATGTTTGTAGTCAATGTATTTCTATCATCCTGCTTTATTTCTTTCAGTTGCACTACATGGAATGTTTATATAAAGAGATTAAAAATACTCATCGATATTCTTTGCAGAAGAAAGAGTTCCATCTGTACATTTGTGTTTTGTACCCCATCTTTACTTGACTTGGCTTGATTTGACTTGATTTGAAATATGTGCAGAAGCAGTTTGATAGAGACCTGGGGTTTTTATTTAACTTTTATCAAGTAGTAAATGTGCTTGCAACAAAAAAAAAGTGCTGAGTTTCCGTCACTATTAAAATCTTATTACTCAAATACAAAGTGTCTGCAAAAGAAAAGATATTACATTCAGTTGGAATTAAGCATACTTCAGAGAGTGAGAACCAGTAGATTATCAGATGATAAATTTATAGTCATAGCAATCTCTTCTCTCTGAAATTATTAGGTCAAATTGCATTTTAAATTTAGGGTTCTTTGTTATATTTTGGTTGTCATGACTCTTCACTGCCATCTCCAGATGTCTCAATAATTGGAAATAGAGTAGGGATTTCACATCATTCCTGCAGGGGACACAAATGAAAGGATCAAGGCTGAAAGGATAACACATGAAAAGAACCAGAAGGAATTATTATTGCCAAGTCCAACAAGGGTTCAGAGCAGGGTGTCAGGATGGATTGACTTCAATAAAAAAAAAATTTGCCCTAGTAACAATCGAGTTAAGTGTATGAGTAAGGACCTCAGGAATTGGACTATTGTTTGATATTTCCACAATCACTTTGCATGTCAGTCAGCATTAGCGACTGTCTGGGAAGCTGACGCTGTCTGAAATAGTTTAGTTGTTAAGTATTGGCAATGGTCTGATTAGCCTTGTTTTGAAGGAGCCTTTGGAGTATAGATTACTGTCTTTATCCTTGGCTTGTTGACTGTTATGCTCTGCTATTTCTCACACTTGTTGCAGTCCATTTTGAAGACTGCTTTGAATACAAATACTTTGTGGTAGCATCTCCTTCCCTAACAGCTCTTCAGCATACTCCATCCTCATTTGTAACTTATTATTTAATGATGAATGGAAAACATTCATAAATTTAATGATGGACAAAAACCAGCAGTAGTACTAGATGTAGCCTGCAAGTATATTTTTGTAGGTCTAATAATGTGTTTGGGCTTCTACCGTTACTGGCAGAGTCTGAAATTATTGAAAACTCACTCTTGCATATGATGAGTTTCTTAATGGAAGTTAATTCTTCGTGAGCTGCACAGCAGAAGCAGGCAAAATTTTGCTCTTTATGAGTGTGAATATGTCACTATAGGTTCTAGTGCAGTTGTGTTCAGATAAGGGACGATGCAAAACCGCTACTTCCATAGACGTGCTCCCACTCTGCATAAGCTACAGATTTATTTATTATAATGACATTAAAAGAGGTAAATCTTTCCTAATGGCTAAAGGGAGGGCTTGAAATAGGACAAGTGATCTGTAATTCTCTAGCGCTGGGGTTTGAATCAGGTTTGTCGAAATGTTAGCAGCTCACTGAGTTTCTGAACCTTGGCAGCGTATGATTTCAGTCCCTTTCTCTCTCCAGCATTGCAGCAAACTTTCCTTCCATCAGAGGCCACAGAGGACTTTGGCTTCCTGACCTACTCTGGGTCGAGGGATGGACCCAGGATGCCAAGAGGTAACCGTGTCCCCCTCACTATCAGTCTTTGCAGCGGAGTTTGTTGACCTCTTCTGCCTTACACATGGCTGTTCTGCGGAGACAGCACACGCCCTTGCTTTTATCATTAAACACAACAAATGAACAATCTGTCTATGGTTTGTAGGAGCTCTTGTGCCTTCCCTCTGGCAAAGAGCTGTGTCTGGAGAGAAGGGATGCGACCAAAGTCCAGCTTATGGCTGGGTCCCTCAATAGGTGCTTTAGTCTGGGAGTGATGAGGAGTGTTAGAGTAAGACCAGGTCTTTCACTTCAGGGTCCCAGAACAGAGAGCTACAAATGGAATTTAGATGCACGTTTGCTGTCATATTGCAATTTTTCATGGAGCTCACCGTGATGGAGCATTTAAGGTGTTGTCATGGAACAGAGTAGTATGAGCAACCCCCAAATCAGTGCATTAGCTGTGGAAAAGAGAGAGCTCTTCTGCCAAAGATCGTTGCTGCTGAACTTGAATTAGCAACAGGCAATACAGTAGCCAGCCACCTAGTGATTTAACTTTGAATTGTGGTACATCTGTCAGCAGCTGATTTGTATTACTGGGAGGAATCAAGGAAAAATAAAAACGCTGTTCAGCATCAAAAAATAATGTTTAGTAGGCCTTCTTGTGATTCTAGCCATAAACACCATTCCCTCCCTCATAGCAGACTTAACTACTTTGAACAAAATGTGCAGTTGAATAGTCAGTTCAACCATAAAATAACGTGTTCTTGCTTTCATGCCAGGTGGAGTCAGTTCACATGTGTGAAATGTGTTTTCAGAATTTACTTGTCTGTTTCCTTTCCTTTTCTGGACATCCTCACATTCTTATTTTAGTTGATGCTATTTGAACTATAGATAGGCATTAATCAGGCATTGATACAAAACCTAAAGGAATAAATAAATACATAAAAACCCGTGTCATAGAGAACATCCCTCTTCTAGGTAGGCTTAATACTCAGCACTGGTGAGGCCGCGCCTTGAGTATTGTGCTCAGTTTTGGTCACCTCAGTATAAGAGAGATATCGAGGTGTTGGAGCGAGTGCAGAGGAGGGCAACAAAGCTGGGGAAGGGCCTGGAGAACAGACCTTATGAGGAGCGATTGAGGGAGCTGGAACTGTTCAGTTTGACGAAGAGGAGGCTGAGGGGAGATCTCATCATGCTCTACAGTTACTTGAAAGGACATTGTAGAGAAGTTGGTGCTGGTCTCTCCTCACATGTAATTGGGGACAGAACCAGGGGGAATGGTTTCAAGTTGCAACAGGGCAAGTTTAGGCTGGACATTAGAAAGAAATTCTTCATGATTAGAGTGGTCAGACACTGGAACAAAATGCCTAGGGAGGGGGTTGAGCCGCCATCCCTGGATGTGTTCAAGTGTCGTTTAGATGGGGTGTTGGGTGATATGGTTTAGGGGTGACCTTGTAGTGTAGGGTCAATGGTTGGACTCGATGATCCCAAGGGTCTTTTCCAACTTGAATTGTTGTATGATTCTATGATATGTCACAGCTCATGTTTCACCACTTCACTGAAGAATATTTTCTGGGTAATTGATAGATGGAGAAAGAAGGGAAGGGCAGCTGGAGTATTGAACATGTCCAAGGAGACATTTTTTCTGGGGAAAGGTTTAGAGAAAAAAGCATAAATCATACCTGCTATGATTTAGATTATACAGGCACTCAGACAAAGAAATGGCCAGCTTTGACGCATAATAGTGAGGTATGCATATGTAAATTGTACTGTTTTTTATATAGCAACTTTATTTCAAAAACAAGTCTGATACGTTTTTTAAAATTCCTGCACTTTGACAAGCTCCCTCGCATCCTTTATTTTACAGTAGTGCCATATTTTTCTGCTGATATTGCAACACTTGCACTGAATTTCTCAACTCTTCAACACAGTTTGAAAAAGAGTTTGCAGAAAATACCAGAAGAAACAGAGCAGCATGGACTCCTCTGGTTTTCCCCTTTCTCTGTCTGTATTTTTACATATATCTCTTCCATTAACACCTTTTAATCTTTTTCTGGAGGAAGTGATGGCACTTGGTGGGGCTGGAGCAGACCGACCAGGGAAGTAGTGGAGTCCATACCACCATCCATGGTGGTATTTAAAAGTTGTGTATATGTGGTGCTTAAGGTCATGGTTTGGTGGTGGACCTGGCCTTACTAGGTTGACAGTTGGACTCGGTCTTAAAGGTCTTTTCAGCCTCATGTCCTAGTCAGGTTTTATATGTTGCACCCATACAGATTGGAGAAGAAAAGCTGTCACCTTTTCAAATTTTGCTTTGAAGGTTTCTGTACTATTTCAGGTGTTGTCAGCTACCACTGTGCTTTAGCTCACATAGAAGGTAGACTCTCAGTAAGGCTCCAACTTGGATGTAATTGCTGGAGACAAAATTTCAACAGATTGCAATAGCTTCTCGGTAGTTTGTGTCTTTACCAGTTTTTTTCTGCTTGTCTAGCATGTTGACAAAACCGGTCAGGATTCTGGCATGAGAAAAACATCCTTTCTTTGTCGTTAGCATATCAGACAAAATCTGAGGTGAGTGTCCTTGAGTAAAGCAGTATGGGAACTAAGAGGAAACTTAGTGAGCAAATGGGTTGGAATAGGCTTTTCTAATTTTCTTGGCGTTCCATGGTACCCCGGGAGTGGGGATGGACTTAGGTTTCACTAGGCTCACTTTATGGAGTTTTTGCTTCAGCAAACAAAGGACACTGAAGCACTCAACTTTCGGTACATTAGCTCCCTTGCTTTCCTGATAAATCTTTCACTGTTGTGAAAGCCACACACATTTAAGATGTGGTGTTACCTGTTCCTCACAGCAGATGAACTCTTCTTTCATGTTTGCAACCTGACGAATGTAGCTTAGAGGTTTTAAAATGGAATCAAAAGTGACTCTGTTTTCATCAATATTTATGGTGCAGCTTTGGGGGGGGAGGGCAGCAAAGAAGGTAGAAAAAGCAAAGTGAAAGAATGCCTTTAATAGTGACTATTTTTATAGTACAGCTTGTTTAGTAAATAGTACATGTGAAGATATGACTTTCTTTTTTTTAAATTTAAAACTTGGATAATTTGCTACAGTCATAGTTAATGAATGGGACAAATGCTGTCTGGGTCTGCACCAAATGAGGTGACATATTTACTAAAGGATGCTGTTCTGAGGACACTGCTGCAAGGCAAGCTTTATGTATACATATCACAGAAAATCACAGAACCTGTGATTGCTGGCTAAGTATGATGGGATACAAAAATGGACAGAAAAAAGAAAAATAAAGAGGAAAAAAAAGGAAGAGAATGGTATTGTTGATATCGCTGTTCCTGGCTCATGGCTTGCAGTTGCTGAGGAAAGGTGGGCACAAGAGCTTCTTACCCTAAGAGTCCTGCAAGCTGGGGATGGAGGGAAAGGCAGGACAGAGCCCAGGTATGATGCGAGCCCGGCTCTCTACCTGAGGTAGCAGCCCTGGAGAAAGGACAGGCGTGACAAGACGTCCCCCAGTGAGCATCACGGGATGCTGGGCGGCTGGCCTCTTCTGTGTGCTCCCTGGGCTGGGCCACCCTCTGTGAAAAACGTGGCTGAAATGAGGTCAAGCTCTCATTTTCCACGTGCTCCAGTTCTACCTGGGAGTTTACTTAGTTATTTTAGCTGCAGCTCCAACAGAGAGGGAGGATACACTCTCACTGCTTGAACATGGGAGGTAAGAAAGGGGCTGAACACCTCTTCCCTCAGCATAACTCTCTGGACACTTTTCTTAACCCCACAATGCCTGTCTTATTTCACCAACCCATTTGCCACAGACCTATTTGTCAGTGAGGAGAGACAGCTCTCTCGATCCGCGAAAGCGTTCGCCGCCGCTCCGATAAACAGATTGCATTTCAAATGAACTTGAAACACGAGAAGATGACAGTTTGGGAAATGTAAAATTGAAATATGAATGGGTTATGTGCTACTGTGTGTGTGGGGGAGGGAAAACGTGAAAACTGAGCAGTTTAAATAGCAGGGTTCCCCTCCGTTTCTTTTCTTCCTAGTGCTTGTGGTAAATTACGGGCTTAGTACTCAGACTCCAGTGCATATTTTACCACCTTGTTTCATAAGTCTGAATACAGCATTTAGTGGGAGGACAGCCTGTAATTATGTTGTAAGTTATCAAACAAACTGCAGATGTATAAATGTGAGGGTAGGCTTAACTACTTTGTTTTGAAAGGAAACTTTAATATTAAACAAATGTGTACTTATTGGAAATGGCAGTGTTGAAAGCCGGCATTGTGAGCCTGACTTAATAAACTTTTCCCTAAAGCTCTGTATATGATGAAGATATCTTGAATAACTTAAATATTTCTTTTCATCTTAGAAAAAAGACTCCACTCCTAAAAGCAATTAATTGTCTGATTTAAAACATCCCACATACACGACCAGATTTTTAATATTACCTGTATAGATACAATTGGTTGCAAGAACAAGGCATGTGCATGCACAGCAGGTAGTTAGAACATGTAAATGAAATGTTTGTGTGCGTTTAGTGAAAGGAAAAGTAATATTTTCTTGCACTTATTTTTAGAAATCCTCCCTGTAAGAATAAAGCTTAGACAAACAGAGCTAGATATGAACCAACCTCCACCAAAAACCTAGGGCAAATATTTAATATTTCTCATGAGCTGTGCTTTGTGTTTCTTCCCCCCGCCCCCCCCCATTTTTTACTTCCTTCTCTTTTCCTTTTTTTTTTTTTTCACCTAGGACAGAGCAGAAATGGGGAAATACCACATGAAATGCACAATTTTTAAAATAATTGTAATCCATCTTAAAGGATGGTGTCCCTTTCTGTAGACAACAGTAGGTTTGAATGATTCATACACCCATCAGTTGAACAGGTGAGCACTTCTGGCAGCCAACATGAACTACTTCTAAACCTTTTCAAGGTTTTCCTGCTTTTTATTGCTAAATCTGAATGGGGTGCTGGTATAGGTACTTTACAGGAAATGTGTTAAGAGGGTATAAGTTGTGTCATTTGACCTACTAAGTAGTTTAAATGGATAAGAATGAACAATTAGACAAAACTGATCTCTTCTGAGTACTCGAATAACGATAATAAAAAGTCCAGACATTTAAAACTTATTTGTTATGGAGAAATATGGAGTTATTGTCAGCAGGGACAAGTGAGAATGAGCATTAGTTATCCTGAGATGGTGATTTGGCTTTGAAACCTGGATCATTGTTGTTCCAATGGATTTGTTTATTGTTCACTGTGCATATTTAAGGAGCAAGGGAGCAGAAGATAGTCTTGAGGAAGCAGCGTGTTTTTCACAGTCCTGAGGAACAGAAGAAGGGAATGAGAGAGGAGGGGACGGGAGCAGGGAAATGGGAGTCTTGTGATTCACATGGGTCTCAGTGGGGAGACTGTCTGGAGTCCAGGGGTGGTGGCAGATGGACACAGGGAGTCCGTTCACGACTTGTACTTGAGGTATTTGCTTTCTGCTGCAGTTTGACCTTTCATCTGAATATGTCAACTCACCTGCTGTGCAGCCAGCGTCCAGAGCATGCATGGTCCATAAGGCTATGGATATTTTTTGCTGGATCAGGCACTTTATACATTGCCTAATACATGAGGCATGCAAATTGCCATTACAGCCATCTGCAATTTTATTTTCGAAAGTTAATACCTTTAAAGAAATTTCCATTGTTTGAATAATTCATCCTGCAGCAAATAACGTGTCTTGATGAAACGTTTCCAATGCTGTTAAAGGGCTGCAATAAACCAAGATAAAGTGCTCCCGTGTTTTCTTCTTTTTCTAATAGATAATAGAGATTTACTAAGAACCCAGTTAAGTAGAGTATGCCTCTATTCATTGTTTACACCAGCAAATACCAAAACAGCAACAAGTTGTAGGCAAAAACAGTTGCATTGCTCAACATTCCAACTGAAAAGTAGCTCTACATACCGGCCCTTTCTCCAGACCAAACAACTTGCCTCAATAGATCAGGTGACTACTTTATTCATGCTGAATTCAGCAAAAACTTATTTTAATACATGCACCTGATTGCTTCACTGATTAGACCGAGTTTCACCTTCAGTGCCTGCAGCTATGGGAGAACACATTAGGTTTTCCAACAGTACTAGGAGCACTTTTCCATGAAGGTCTCAACCATTCTCAGAAGCTGTCAGAAATTTCTTTTTCCGGTGCAGGAGAGTGCTTTCTCAGAGAACATCCTCGAAGGCAGGCTATAATGGGGAGGACAGAACACCTGGCCATGTGCTGTGAGTATTAAAGATAGAGTGTGCAACAAGGCAAGATGTAGCAGAAATCTCATCGTGCAAGATTTGATACTGGTGTAATTTGTGAATCAGATGCACGCTAGGAGTACTCTCAGTTTTGGGCTGAATTTGAGGGGATGAAAGGTTGGGAGAGTATAAGCATTACGTGAATGTTAATAAATCCAACTCGTGGACTTTTGATATAATAAAAATAAAAAGATAGTGGAAACGCTTTCATTTGGAAAAAACTATCATGTTAATTTTGTACTCAATTATGCTCATTCAGTTAGGTCCTATGTAAGTTAATAGTAAAGCTTCAGCAGTTATTGAGTCCTGGGAACCTCGTCCTGACCCTGTGTGCTTTAGCAATCAAATGTCATAAAAGTCCATCTGATCAAGAGGTGCAGCTGGTGTGCATGTTCTTAACCCACCCCAACTGCAAGATAATGGGATTTACATTAAAAATCAATGACACCTAGACTATACTTGCCTTTATGTTGGATTTGAGGTAGTCTTAAAGCCTGTATATTGAGTATTATGGTGATTCAGGTGGTAGATGTTAACTTTATAAAGCTTTCTGTAGCTTTTAAGTCTTAGGTATGAGCCCTCTGCTTCCGTATGTTTTTGTAATTGACTTCATGCTTGTCTGGAGTCCTGCATAAGAATAGGTAGATAAAGTCTGCTGCTTGTGGAAATGTGCTTGAAAACGGGAACATATACCTAAATGTGTTACTGCTAAAAACATCTGCTGTGCATTAATATTTGCGTTTTGACAGAAAGTAGAGACCTCAGCCCTAAGAAACTTTGTGTCAAGTGCTGCTCATGAACATGGCAAGAGACATATTTTGTTCCTATTTACCTTGTGATCAAAACACCTGGTTTAGTAGGAAAACTCTTTGTTGCTTTTAAAGATGGTATAAAATCAGATATATTAAGAATTTTAATGATAGAGAAATTTTAGTAACTTGCCTTTTTAGCACAGGGAAAGTGAAATTGTTCCTTGGAATAGCTTTCCTCTAGTTTTAGTGGCAGCTGTGCAATAATTTGGAAGCAGATAAAAGTACTACTGTACTCTTTGTTTCCCTAATAGCATGCATTTATTGTGCTTTTATGTTTTTATTTATGAAGATTTGGTGAAATGAGGAGCTGGAGTAGAGAAAGTAGAAATTAGGGCTTTTTTGTCCAGAGTACAAATTGGGGACCAAAATGTATTGCAAACATAGATCCATCAGTGACGATCTAATTGGATCAGGATGTTCCTGAATTCATGAGACAGGCGACAGCTGCTCTGTTAACATATATTTCTATCTATGTAGATATTGAGACACAAAAAAGGTAATTTCCAATCCACGAATCCCTCAATGGAGAAAACTGCATTGGTATCTTTAACCTCTTTCCCAGTAATCACAGAGGTATTTCCCATATGGCCAACTTTCAGTGTGAAGCTCATAGCGGTAAAAGTCGTCACATATGTCAACAATCTCTATAAGCAATAGGCCAATAACATGCAGATGCAATCACGGCCACCGACAGAGACTACTGCTAGCATGATGAAGAGGAAAACTTGATGGACGTATCAAATGTGCTCCTTGGAAAAGCGCGTATTCCTTCTTGAGAGGAAAGGAAAAAAAAGAAAGAAGGCAGAGTTTTGGAGAGCTATTTGCGCTACAGCATTAAGAGGCATTATTTATGATTACTCTGTGCCACAATGTCTACAAATAGCAGGGAAGAGAGCTGTCAGTGTGGAAATTTAGTGGGGCCTGTGCTTTGTAGCGTCTACACCACTGTTGTTCTGGAAGACTCCGGGAGAGCGATACTGCTGAAATAATAAGTGGAGGATCTGCCTCTATGGGCTGGGAGAGTCTAATTCCACTCAGAGGTCTGCAGGGCACAGTAACCAGTGTATTGAAAACTGCTAGTGATGCACCAAATAAGCATTTTTTAAAGTCAAAAGTATATGGGGAAAGGAAAAAGATGTCAGTCACTGTGATGACTCGGCAGCTGCCCAACAGCCAGTAACTAGAAATGCGTGGGTCAGCATTTGAGAGAAGTTTGTGAAATGAAGTTTTATTGGCTCTTCAGAAAAATTCATCTTGCCAGAATAGTTTTCTTATTTACTTCTCTTGAGAAACTCAGTGCTTCGTCTGTATCAGATCCAAAAAAAATAAAATAAAATTTGAACCTACAATCTAACACAGCTGAATGGCAGTGGCTTTGAAAATCATAATGCCCCTCAGACACAGTCCTGCTCCTGTTATGAGCGGTTGCTCACAACAGCTTTCTAGTAAGAATGTTTTTCTCTCTTCTCAAACACGCAGTGTCCTTCCACAGAGACAGATTGCGTAGTCTGCAGACCTTGCTTTGTACTGATTCCACGTAAAACTTAATTGGAATTGATAGGAAATTTGGTCTTGGATCTACCTCTCTAAAGTCCCTGAAAGCTTTGCTACCTTTTCAATTCCTTCAGGTGCCAGAGATCTGTAGATTTTAGATCAAAGGGATTACACCATCTGTGTGTACAAAATCTGAAAGGAGATTCTGGCAGGTTGTTTCAAATCCACTAGAAGGAGTCTAAAATTCCCCTGAGTTTTTGCAATTAAGCAATATGAATTTGTAAATCGCACAGTTCTTCCGGTTCAAAGGAATTTAGGTAAAGATCTGGGCAAGAAACTGGCAGAGGTGGTAAATGTTGGAAGATTGCCCTACCTACTGCTTTCTGTGTGCAGCCTATGCTCTTTCTTCTCCAAGACTTCATTAAGTTCTAAAGTTTGTAAACAGTTCACGATTAGTAATGATTTGAACTCAGAGTGAACATCTTTTTCTATTTATGAAATATTCAATAGAATACTTTCCCATGCTTATCTTTCCTTCGTATGCTAGAATAATCAATTAAAAGTGTAATCTTTACATTCTGAAAAATCCTCTGGAGGAGTTTGATATTGGTTGTGAGCCTGTTACATCTGACCGATTAGGCAATTGTGATGGATTTGGAAATTGGCATTCTGCACGCATTTTTGCCTGTAAAACTTTGGTTTGTGATGGCTTACAGGAGGAAAGCACAAAAAAACTAGAGGCAAAATGGTTTAAAAAAAAAACACTGAAAGAAAATGCCTAATTTCATGTATGCCTGTCTCCATCCATCCAAACGGTTCTGTGAGACATGGGATAAACCCAGTTTCAACTTTTCAAAAATCGCAAGAGGCTCTTTGCAAAACCAGGGAGAATAGTGTGTCGTGTACTATTACTCAGACTGTGTGTGTCTCAGGTTTTTTTTTATGGGTGTAGGAAGGCCACAGCACTTGAGCAAGAAGTCGATCAAATACTAATCCCCTGGTTTTAGTTTTCTCCATCAATGTCTAGGTGATTTGTACGATATTCGCTGAGGTTTGCTTTTGCTGACTCCTTTGTCTCTTTTCAAAATTCTGCCTTGTATATAACATTTTATGTATCAACATGTTCTGTAGGTCCAGTTCTGCAGAGTGCTTTCAAACCATACAAAGCCCCTACGATCCCCGGCAACATCCCTGAAGTCATCAGCACCTTGTCATATTAGGTGCTCGTGGTCTGACAGGCAAATTGTGTTTATAGAGAAGAGAAAAGTGCCTCATAAAAACAAGCACGTTTGATCTTTTTGACTATTTTTAGTTTGTGTCAGTCTTCTATGGCCCTGGGCAAAACAGGCAAAATGCCAAGCTTGGCAATCTTTTCAGACACTCTAATATACCAAGTTCTGGCAGCAGCACATTTTTACCAGAATTGTTTTCCAGCCTCTGTAAACTGCTTCAAATGCTGGTGTGCCCGTTATGGATATGACATCTGCAGAGACCGCAATGATTGCAATCAAAAAGTAGCGGAGAAAATAGAAAGAGTTAGTGTCAGTTCTGATTCTCACTATCCCCTTCATCATGACAATAAATTAATATGGCTCAGCTTCTGCTCTGGTAAGCCTTTTCTATGAGAACAAGGTATTAGAATCCTAGGGCTTAGAATTCACAGTGAAATATTCTGATGTTACAAGCGTAGTGGAAGTGTAGTACGAAATGCAAAAAAAAGTATTTCTGTGCAATATCATGATAAGAATGTACGTGCACAGAGAAGTCAAGGAATTCAAAGTGATGATTCTCAAAGGATTTTTAACTTAGTCCCCTTTTACCTTGCAGAGACCTTTCTAATGCTTCTTTTGGCAGCCGTTTGCGAGCCTACGTGCAGTCTGGATGTTGCATTTGCTGTGGGAATCATAACTTTGAGTTGCCTAATGTTTTGGTGAGCGGGAATTTCTTAACCCAATGTCCCCAAAATATTATTTTAAATGATGTTTACATATTTTTTTTGAGAGCGCTTTCCTTCCTTTATCAATGTAAATATGAAAAGAGCAAAAATAGTAAATTGTGATGTGTAGTATGATATTTTAAAGAAAATAGCATGGTGGTGGAGTTTTTTTAATAATTAGTTTACTGTGGAATCTGTAACCTAACTACATTTGTGTTTGCATAATGATAATGTTTGATCAGAAGTGCTGAAAGGACAAGGAAATTGTTTTAGGGGGCCGGTTGGCTCAGTCAGTTGAGGGTGGCGCTAACAACGCCAAGGTCGCGGGTTCGATTCCCGTTCGGTCCCCATGTGTTGCCTGATTTAGTCGAGAGGTGGCATCCCTGGCGACGGGGAGGCTGGATTAAAATGATCTCTGAGGTCTCTTCCAGCCTAGGCCATTCTATGACTATGTCACACACATTTCAGCAGTTCCCAGGATGCATTTTCTATGTGTTTAGTACCTAATGCAATATCCAGAGACTTCTTGTTGACTTCACAGAACTGGATCAGGACCCAAAGCCTCAACTTTTTAGCCCCTTAAGCATACTTGTTGTCCTTTTACATTAAATCAGGATTGTTCCAAATATCATGTTCTACATAGCCCCATAGATATGGCCATGATTTATGTTCTGCAATATATTGTCTTTATGTGTTGAAGCCTTTATTTCTTATCTGCTACTTCCAAACTCAGTCAAGTATGAAATCTTCCCCTTTGACTATATACATGCAGCATTTGAAGCTTGCCAAATAACTCTTTGGAATAAGCAGTATGCAAAAAAATGACAAGGGCATTTACTTTAAACTACAAAAGGCAGATTTTCATGAAAAATAGCCACGTTTTATTTTATTCATCATGAAAGGTGGTAAACTGTGGACTGAGCACAAAAATGAAAAAAAATGAGCTCAGACAATATTTTTGCTTCAGAATAAAACAAAAAAGAAGCACTCAAAATAGGATTTGGCACAAAATTGCCTCTGTGCTTATATTTGCTCTTCGGTTGCTATAAAAATATGACCTTTTCAATGTTTTCTCCTTGGGAGGAGGCTCTTATCTCCTGCTTCCTTTCCAAAGGCGATTAGCGCATTAGTACTAATGCATCCTTCCCCTAAAAGAAGCCAGGAGCAGGACCAAACGTGATTTCTCCTTCACTAATCAATATGGTGGGACCATGCTATCAGCTGGACTTGGAGAGAAACAAGACTATTCTTTGCTCCCCGGGACAGTAGTCTCAGTGAGGAAACTGAAAGATAGAAGTGGGCCACATGCCCGCCCCAATGTACTGCAAGACACAAATACTCTCTCATTTCTCAAGTGAGATCTGGCCACCAAGTTTTTCAGAACTGCTTCTCTAGGACTCGGTAGACAAAAAATCATGTTCTCTGCTCTTAGCTCCAAGTTGTTATTGGACATTTTTGTCAGGACACTTCAGTGGTACAATAGGGATGGGCCATCCAATCATGTTCTAATGACCTGGCTTCTCCTTCCATCCCTGGAAGTGTTCAAGGCCGGGCTGGATGGAGAACTGAGCAGCCTGATCTAGTGGGAGATGTCCCTGCCATGGCAGGGAGGTTGGAACTAGATGATTTTTGAGGTCCCTTCCAACCCAAATCATTCTGTGATTCCCTGGAGGAAGAGATCTTGATCCTATGCAATCAAAGTGAAAGAACGGTACAGCTGAGGCAACAGAATACAGGGCAAAACCATGCAGGTTTCCAACCTCCTTCATCACCCTCAAATGAAGCCAAGAAGAGATAGTGAAATATTAATACACTGTAGTACACCTCTACTAAAGGTGTTACACTCATTGTACACTCACTATCGACCCTGGAAAATTAATACTTGAGTAAATTATTGAAATAAGAGAAATATTCTGTGCAAAAGTGTTTTCTCTTGCCTTTATGGTTAGAACTATAATCATATGGCATTTCTCAAATCTGCTTTTAAGATGCAGACGTGATTCCTGTAGTAATCTTTTGTCAGATGCATCAGCTTTGAAAATTCTGTTTGACACTAAAGACAGAATAAGGGCTTGATTAATATTCTATGTATGCTTTTCTTATGTACAAAATCAGGAATGTAAGAAAACGTTGAATGAGAGTTTTTATAAGAAAATATTGCAGCAAATAAAGACAGACCATAAAGTAAATAGATGCTTTGACTGTCAGAAACTTTTCATTTATAAGATACCTTTGAAGTCAACTAACGGTGAACAGAAATAAAAATAAGTTTCAGCTATCCCAACATAAAGCATAAGAAAGCAAGCTTCGTGGAGAAATTCTCCTTGGGACTTCAGAGTGGGGACACGGGAGAGCCTTCCTCTTAGAAGCTGCTATATTTTAACACAGCTACTACATAGCTTTATCTCTGAAGATGTTGGTCCAGCAGTACTTTTTCATGGTCGTTTAGACTTTTCCTGCTCAGTCTGGCCACAGCTGACCTAATATCTGTGTCCCTGCTTATCTACCTGGAGGACTACACATACATCTTCGAGCTCAAAACCTCTGTTCCTGTTTTTTTTTTTGCAAATTGCACTGTTGCCTCCTAGCTCTGCAACAGAAAGATGAGCTAATATGTCGTTCTCATGATAAATATATTTCACTTTTGGAAGTAAAGCATTTGCAGTGGCTAACGGGCTGCAAATGTGGTGAGTTGAAAGTGGTGTAGAATCATAGAATTTCCAGGGTCGGAAGGGGCCTGCCATGGGCAGGGACATCCCCCACTAGCTCAGGCTGCCCAGAGCCCCATCCAGCCTGGCCTGAAAAACTCCCAGGGATGGGACTGCCACCCCCTCTCTGGGCAACCTGTGCCAGGGTCTCCCCACCCTCATGGGGAAGAACTTCTTCCCAACATCCCATCTGAACTGACCCATCTCCAGCTTCAATCCATTGTCTCTAGTCCTGTCACTAACTGATAGCTGAGAAACAGCTTTGCCTAGAAATTCCTCAGCTTGTAGTAATGTCATACTACAGTGAAAAAAATAACTGTTAATATGGCATTTGGGATAGATTAAGGACATTAAACCTGTGTACCTCTACTGACAGTTACTACCACAGGTCAGCTACTTTTGGGACCCTTACTAGTTTTCTTCTGCTACAGAAATAGCTCTGTTTGTCTTCTTTAAGTTATAGTTCAGTGCAAGTTGCTTTGTAGGGCAGATATTAGTGTGAATCGTAAGATGTCTTGCCTGAGTCATTCTGCATCAAATCTAAAGGTACATCTGGCTATTTAGCATGTGCCTGCATAGACGGTAACCAGATACCTAGAAATATCTAAGACAAGCATACAATGATGCATCCCCAGAACACATCTTTACTCTCCAACAATTCAGAGCTCAAGGACTGCCTTTGCAGAGGATGCAGCATGGCAACTGTATGATACAGAGACAGAGCTAGAATAGGAGAGGTGACTCAATCTTCCTGGTGGATGATGGAAACAATGACCAACTGGCCAAAAAGTCTGACTCCCAAGCAAATAAATGAGTTCTGATATAATATGAATCCTGAATTTCACTTTCACTGTTGCTAAATATGATAAATAGACTAACAACAGAGCCTACACAGACTTTCCTTAACCTAACTAAAAAATAAAATAGTCAGTTAATGAAAGAAAAAAACCCCATAATTTTATTTTTAACCAATGAGTAAATTCAGCAGATACAACATTCCAAAATTAATTGCTTACATTTCTTTCCATTGGTTGTCTTTTTAACATATCAAGCTGATTCCCCTTTTTGTATTCCACATTGATGACAGCACTACAGACTGTCATTCTGCCAACACAATGCACAGTTAGGAGAAATCTGGAATATGGAAATATCAGCTGCTGGCTTGGCTAGAAAAAAAACCAACCTGCTCTCTGGCAAGTCCTAACTGTTGCAGAATGCTTTGTAGATGAAAATCAACACCTTTGCTGTGTAATATTCCATTTAAATATTAATTAAGGGCAATTTTTACCAAAATTCTCATCTGAGGTGATATTGGCAGGTGTTATAATGAATGCCTATAAAGTTTCTGGGGAATGAGGTTTTGAAAACCTTGGCTCTTAAAAGGGCCAATTAGCTTACGTGCCCATAAACAAGGAGACAAACAAGTGAAAAGCAAGGAAATACTTGGGAAATGAGAAAACACAAGATGTTCTCCAGTTAATTTCAATATTCTTCCCTCTAATTGCTAGGATAATTAAAGGAACGGAAACATTTTCATGTTATTTTGCAGGAAGAGTAGTTTGTTTTGGAAGATGCTGATATTTTGCGTAAACGAGGAAATCCCAACATTCATGCACTGAAACCTTTCTTGACACTGGCTTGGTGGTTTTCAAGTAGGGGTGTACAGGCATTCCCTGATTTTAGATATTTTGACGTCTTCCCTGACTTAGTTCCAGCAATCTTCTTCATAGTCAAGACCAGAGATTTTGCCTTCTTCAGTGAAACATGCTAAGATCTTACTGCTTCCCACACCTGTGATCCTCAAACCCTGTAATTTTACTGGAAAACCTGAGTTTATATCTGGGCAAGGAGGTTGAATGGTTTATGGTGAGCCAGGGTGCTTGTCCTCCCTCTGCAGAAGTAATGTACGACCCACGGGGACCTCATAGCTTCCCCTGCCAGAAACAACAATAGTCCTTACCTTACAGAATTCTATTCCTTGCTCTGAGGGTTGTTTCTGCAGGCTAAGTTTTTCTATGAGGTGGCACCGACTGCTGAAACATCAACAAAGCTTTACATGCAAACTGTTAGCATCATTTCCAAAAATGGAAAATCACTGATATCCCACTCAACTTCTGCCTCTTTCTGGGTCCTCATCCCTGGAAAGAAGGGTTGTTCTTGTCTGATGGAAGAACCCTTACTTGAAGCTTTCTGAAGTTGTGGGACCCTTTTGGGCTCCCCTGCACCTGTGTGATCTGAGCGTTTGGCAGCATCTCAGTTCCTCAAGGTTGGGAAATGATAATCAATTCTAATCATTGGCTTGTGCTGTAAATACGCACTTGGTCCTGGAGGATCTGATTTTCTGCCAGAAATTGTGTTTAGTAGTCCCCTGGCCAGGGTAAACACTTGCAGCTTCTAACTAACAGTAGCTTTTCACTTTCCTGCTCTGGGGAGAACTGAATTACTGCTAAATAACAGTGGTTCTTCTAAAGCTATGTTCTTCTAAGTGCTATGTTCAACTGATGTTAGTCTATGACCAGCATGAAGAGTAGTCAGTGGTCCTTCCCTTCCCTCCAGCCATGCCTGCTTGTTGTGCTAATGCTAGTGAACATGCGATTGTGTGATGGCTTGCACTGAAAACTAACCCTTCAAACCTCAGTTTTCCTTTGGATCAGTAAATTGATGTGACTGGTTGCGTGGTTCCATTTAGAGCTGAGGGGAAACTTCATCACTCTCTTATGACTACCTGAAATGAGATTGTAGCAAGGCGAGGGTTGGTCTGTTCTCCCTAGTGACAAGTGATAGGATGAGGGAAAATGGCCTTAAGTTGTACCACGGGCGGTTCAGGTTGGATATTAGGAAGAACTTCTTTACTGAGAGGGTTGTCAGGCATCGGAGCAGGCTGCACAGGGAGGTGGTTGGGTCATCCCTGGAGGTGTTTAAGAGACGAGTAGATGTTGTGTTGAAGGACGTGGGTTAGTGGTGTTGATAGGGCTAGGACAAAGTTTGGACTCGATGATCTTGAAGGTCTTTTCTAGCCAAAACTGTTCTATGATTATATGGAAAGGAGGAAATCACAATCTGATGCCATGGAAAGGGGGATCATTCTTTCTGACAGCAGAGCAATCTTGGATTGGCTTAAGACATCATGGAAAGACCCCTTCAAACCTTGTGATCCCCTCTGAATCATTTCATGGCTCTAAAGGGACACAGAACTCATAGTTTTAAACCACAGTAAGGGAAAAGAGCAGATGTGTCAGGATGAAATGGAACAAAGCAAGAGTGGTTTGGCAGGCACGGGTGATTTAATGTCTCTTTGGGAATCACTTGTAGAATTAGTGTGAACCTGAGACTGCTTTAACGTCTGCAAGTTTACTTCCAGTAAACTTTTAAGTCAGGCTGGCAGATAAGTGGCGCATCTTTCTCACTCTTCCCAGCCCCTTCCAGTGGTGCCATGGCTCTTGTGCCTATTTGTGGCAAGGCTGTGTGCTCAGAGCAGTTTGGAAGAGCAGAATGGCCCATTCTAACAGCGGAGGATTTTTTTTTCCTAAAGGAATAATATTTCTGTAATGGAATTTTGGCTTGGTGTTTTTTCAGTCTTTACCGGAAAGAGTTAAAGTGTCTTCTCTCTTGCATTCCTTTACAATGGCTGACTTTGTATGGAACAGCTGTCATTTGCTCAGTCATTATTGCCATTCATATTGAAGGCAATGATGAATTGCTCTTTCAATGTCTTCATCAGATTGTGAAGATATTTTCTTTGAGCATCTACCCATTTATCCTCAAAGGACTGTCTGAACAGTTTAATTGATCTAATATGCTACAATGGCATATGTCAATCTTACTAGCCAGTTCCTTCTTAATATCTCACTTCTGTTCCCTTAATTTGGCTTTAGAGAATGCTACATCATAATGAGTGAGTAATAACTGCCATACTTCCTGACTGTACAGAGATATTGATTGATTCACTCCGCCTGTTAGGGCCTCAAGATCATATTTTGCAGAGTTAAAAAAGCAACATTCTTCTCTATTTTTAAAAATAATTGTGCATTTAAGTAATTCTGGATAATTTCTGTGACTCGCTGCAGGCATGTCTGGTTTTGTGTCACCTCTTATGGCCATTGAATTTGTGCTAATATGGTTTTCAGACTTTTACCTGTCACATAGTCCTGCTGCATGACATATTTGTTGGATGCAGCTTATTTTATAGGCTTTTGCCTAACATTTCACAGATGGAGATGGGAGTAATTCTTTTGATAGAAGCTTTGATTCTGTTTCAAGAAGTAATAGAGAAGTTGGTATTTCATCTTGTTTATGTTTCCAAATCTGATTTTGGTGTGAAATGAAAAAAACAAAGTATCAGATCGGAATGAAGGCTTGGATGTCAATCAGGCTCAAGTAGAGGGAGTTATTTTGTGGTCTTCAGAAAGTCTGTGTCTGTAATAAGGGATTAATTTTATGGCTACTAGCCAGCTGAATTTTGCATATGTGTTTATGCAGTACTACCAAAAATACAGAGTAGTAGTATTAATAGGCTTTTTTTTTTTTTTTATCTCCTCATGTATTCCCCAGACAGGTCTTCCCCTAGTTTCCTTCTGTTATCTTCTTTGTAACTTCTGTCGTAGTTCCCCTTCACCTAACATGGTCTCTGTACTTAGAGTTGTGGATGATTTAGCCAAGTGTCCTTCCATATGAGATAAAGGCTTTTGTCTCCAAGTCATTCCCAGATGGAGAGGGGAAATAGTGGACTGTAAATCAGCTCTGAAGTCTAATGAAACTATTAGTCTTTTTTTTTTTTTTTTCTGAACCAGCACTTTGCATTTTGACTCCACAGATGGCTGAATAGTCTGGATTTATAATTTTCTCTAATTTGATCCAATTTTGTATCCTGAGAAATCACAGCAGATTGCCCATTGCACATTTATGTGGCTGTTTCCCCAATCTTTGTCCTCCCATGCTCTAGTGGAGATCTCAGTGAAGGTTCTCAATCCAGCTGTGCTTCTATCAGCGAAGATGGCCTGTAGCGTTATTTTGCTTGGCAGCATTTTGAGTTGTCCATGGCTTTGCATCTGAATACGAAGAAGTTGTGTGCAGAATTTATTGTTACTCTATCCTATTAAAGCAACCACAAAAAACCTGATCAAGACAACCTTTACAAACATTACACTAAAATGCTCGCAGTTTAACAGAGTGACCTCTAATACTTCATCCTCAATTTTGATTCAAGAAATAACTGTAGCTGGAATTTTTCATCTGCAAATAATTGCAGCTATGTTTCGCAGCACTTATCCTGATTACAGTTCCCACAGAGCTACGGTGAAGTGTGAGTTGCATGTAGCTCTGCTTCCATTACAGGGTCTGGGTTTATCCTTATTTTTATTTTTTTCTTATTTTTACTTTTTCCTGAAGAATTACACGTCTCAGGCATATTTCATTGAAATTGAATGTCTTAAAAAACACCAGTTTATTGAAGGCAAAATTTTTCACAGTGATGTAAACATTTCAGTAAGCCTAATTGAGAAGATCTCTTTTCTGATCTTCTGATTAAAAAGAGTGAGATAGATGGAGAGAGAGCTGAAACCCAAGAGACCTACTATCTCACAGTCCATTAAAGTGTGGAGAGTATGAAACGAAACTGAAAATGAGTCTTCACCATATTGATGGCTGATTACTCCTCAAACTGTCAGCTCTTCTGGTTGTTCTATGCTCATTTGTTTTCTTTTATAACCTCCCCAAGTGAGGAATCATGTCCCATATTTTGGAAAAATCACGTGTTCTAAAAATGGGGGTATTGAAAGAGGCAAGATATTCTCTCTCATATTCTACAATTTTAATTTATTTTTAAAATGAAAAGCTTGGATAATGGTAATTGGGAAAATACCAATGAAATGTGCATACGTATTGGCAAGCTGAGAAGAAACGGAGGAAAATCAAAAGAAAATCCTGGCCATAGTTCCTCACTTGTTTTAATGTATCTTTCCTTTGCTGCTCAGTTTACGTAATTTAGGAATTCAGTGTTATAAAGATGACATGAGAGTCATCTAGAGTCTTGAATTAAGGAAACTGAATTAGATTTACACAAGCTGGTTTCTGTTGCTCTTAAACCTCCTTTCTCTCTGAGCAGTCAATATGCCGCTAGATCAGCAGTCTCCACAAACAGGGACAGCAGGTACAAGTCGTAGTATCTCTACAGCAGAAAACTGTAACATTGATAGTAGTTTCTGGGTTGTTTCCAAAAGAAGGATTCTAATTGTTTAATGGTTAATCTGTTTGCTGGAGTGCTATATTCTTCTGCATTTTTAGAAGTTCAGGTAGTAATAGGTTCTGGTTAAGGTTATGAATTCTAAGATATTACAGTTTTCTTTTAATATAATGCTAACATCTCTGATTAGTTGAGTACAGAACTGGAGGCGGTTTGTCAGGAAAGACCAGGCTGTGTTTTGTGTCCTGTGGTTTGCCTGAAATAGTGTTTGTTTTTCTTAGTAATGTTTGTGGGTGTAGGCAGTCTTTTTTTTACTATACATGTTCATGGCCCACATGACTTTTCAGAAGTGAGAAAGGAGAGATTTTGCTATTAAAAATTTTGTAAGAACCTCCTTCACACTTGGCTGTGTTTGCTTCTCAGTCAAAGTCACTGCTGTGACATCCCTACTTAAAATGGCTTCCTTGGCTGAAGACGATAGATTGAGACATTATATTCCATTCAACTTGTTTTTATGGATTGCAGAATGAAACCAGTGTCACAACTTTTCCAGAATAATAACTTCTGAAAATAAATGATGATACATTCCAGGCATAAAATTGTCCAGGCAATGATTAGTAGGACTGTTCCCAAAGATCTTTTTATCCTCATATAACAATCTTTATCTCTTACTTTCCCTTTCTAGTCAATCCAACAAAGGCAACGAATACTCACCAAGGTCTTTGGTGGTTGGTGTGTTACAGCTAATAGAGTTCTTTTCCACTGACTGGAGTTCCTGTTGAAATTATTCAGTGCAGTGCTTTTTCTTCACTTTTTTTTTCTTTTTCTTTTTTCAAACTGATGGTCACATACTGTCTTTGAAGTAGTCATCATCAAGACCTAGCATTTGCCAGCAAGTACCATGTGAAGTTTGCGAAATCATCTTAATCATCTGTGATGTAGCAGATGATAACGCATAAGTGAGGATTTTGTTTAGAATGATCTTTTGCATGGCAGGTACACTGGGAATGTACATATTGCTATGGCTGATACAGCCTACTCCGTCTGTCTTGTGACTGACGAGCTCTCTAAGCTCAGGGAATTTCTGATATCGGAATATTTTTATCCCTTTTAAGCTTCAAAGGGACTTGAGAACAGAAAAGAAGAGAAATTTTTGTGGTCTGAGATCTGGGTAGTCGTTTGTACTGGGACACTTCTGATGCTTTGTTGCATGTGAGGGCAAATACTAATATTTCCTGAAGGTAGCTCTATGCAAACTCCATTTAATTATACTGCACGGTATTATGCTTGTACCTTACATTAGCTTGCACCTAACACTCCTTATATTCGTTGACTGGAAAGAGAAAAAATCTGTTAGGATCTAGGCTTGAGACTACTAGATTTTTAGCATATGCCTAATGCAGTTGTATTATTTTTTCACACATGTATATCTTGCAATGGTGAATATCAACGGCAGGTGCCCAGCTCTACATTATGGTGTTTGGGTGTCAGTTCTTGAACCGTGTTTGTTCTGTCTGACCTGTTTCCTTGCAGATTAACACTGTTTTCTGGAATTCCCTGGGATGTGTGGAAACAAAAGAGCCGCATAAACATACACAGTGTAGTATGGCGACACTGCTTATGTGTCGATTTTGGCACAGCAGCATGCCAGTTGGGGGAAGGCAAAGGCTAATATTCAACAGATGGCCAAGTCCTAAACCCTGTAATAATGGCTGCAGTTATTTTCATTACTGTCATTCGATGACACATACAATAGTTGGAAAAGACTTGAACTGGGTAATCACAGCAAATATACTCCAAAGGACCAGATGCACTTCAAACTATCAAAATGGTGATGGATGTTCAGGCTGAGTGCTGCTTCTGTCCATATTCCAGGTATATTTACTGCTGAGGACTAGAAGCCACATTGCTTGCTGTCATATACAGGGCTGGCATTTTTCCTTCGGTGGTAACTAGGAATAAAACATTAAAATTAGCATCAGTTGTACATAGGGACGTTATTCCATATTGCTAATAAGTTTGCGTATTATTATCAAATATACAGCAACATATATTAGTTTGTAGATTTTTCAACATGAAGATCAAAACATTAAAAACCAGAAAAGGTTCGCTGTGGAAGCTTAAAGTTTTTTTATTAAATAGATCATAAGCTTCTCTGAATGGTCCTGATAAAAATCATATCAGTTTATGGATAAAAAGCATCAGACGATTACACCTCAAAGTTTTACAAGGTTAAAGGTATTTTTATCCCTCTAGCTTAAGAATCTTGTGAACTGTTTGTTATTATCCTTATAGTTGACTTCCATTTCATAATCTGAAGGGGTTTGTTTTGTTGGGTTTTTTTAAAATTATTTAGATTTTAATGATGTTTCTTTCTCAAATTTGAAGGATAAAATTATGTTAATCTGTGCTCTGGCAAGAAAAAAAAGACATTGGCTTTTAGAAAATTAATTAGATCAAATTTGAATATTCATATTACTACTTTGCATCTGTGTAAAAATAGTTCTTGTTGATTGCCTGGAGATTTAGGAGTGACCTACTATGACCCAATTAAAAAAAAAAAGTCCAAAAAAGCAGGCCTTTTTGTGAGCTATTCATTACACCATCTACCATCATGACACATTCAGAGGCTTTGATTCAGTTGGTGTTAACAGGGGCATGCAGTGATCCCTTCATGTCTATTTTATTTTTCTAAAGAAAAGAAAAAGAAAGTAAAATCATGTTGCTTTATTTAACAATTCTGTGCAAGCTTTCAAACGCTACAACAAAGCTGGAATATTTCACATCTGCCATCAGCGATCTAACGCTTAATATTAAGACAGCCCCTACTGTGACACGTTTTAAACTATTTCTTTCCTCTGCTGGGCTAACAGCACAATAGGGATCAGGAAAACACTTCTGAACATGGCATTGCAAAAATCTCTGCAAAAAATTCTAGGTTAAGCCTTCTTTCTGACCCTACCTTCTGTAATTGTTGCAAAGCAGATTGAGAGAACCTGCGGAAAAAAAATCTTGTTAAATCAGACTGCGGTTTTGTCAGCTGATGTTGAGCTACTTATACGAGGTCCTTGGTGCAAATCCTGATGTATTCATGGCTTCTATAAAGTGGAGCACTAAAAAAGGCATAAACAAGGAGGGAAATCCATAAATCAATCTGAATGGGAAATTGAAATTACAACAAGACTTGTACAAATCTCCTAGTAAAACAAGAGAGGTTGGGTTTTTTTCTTGTTGTTGGCTTTTTTTTTCCCCCCCTCTAACTCTACAGTCTTGAAAGGTATATGAAATACATGTATCTGGAGAGGTTTTTCTTATTTTTGCAGGTAGGCTGTGTGTATGTGCTTGCTCTGCAATATCTCTGCAGGAAATAATTTCTCAGTGTTTTCAGCACATCTTAATTCAGGCTCCTTTAATTTCAAGCCTTCTGCAGAATTAAGCTGGACATCATCCAAGACCTTTCAAACTGATTTAGAGCCAATCAGGAAAGGTGATATCACAGCCAAAGGTATAGGGTCAGGACTTAGGAATTTCAGATTTGTTTCTGTGATGTCCCATGTATTTTGCTCTAGATTATAATTTGAAATACCTGCATCAATTCAGGGGTGGCTCAGATACGCCGTGCACTGGAAGCAAAGACCAGTTTCCCGCAGTCCCTGCCCAACACCTTGCCTGCTCCAGAGATGGAGAGGGAAATATTTTGCTGATGGAAGAATTAAGATACTTGTTGCAGAGCAGAGGTACAAAGATCCAACTAGCCCAGGTCTGACAGGGTATTAGTGACTGGGCTTTACCTTCTTATTTCAAGCAGTTTACTTGAAGTTATGAAAAAGGTTCTTTCTTCCTTTAAAACATTGCAGAACTCTACACTTGGAATTTCAATCTGAACACTTTTGGATGTTGTTCTGCCACCTTTAGTCAGTCTGAGTGGTCCCGGTGATGCTCTGTGATTCAGTACTCAGTGACAGAAACGAAACTCTAAGTCTTACAGAACACGAGTCCGTTGAGTTGTGTGTATCTCCATCCTCCAGCTGCGCAACAGGACAAATTAAGGTACTCCCATAATTTTGACATATTCTGGAGACAAATGATTGCAAACTGCTTGACTACTAAGGCACTGCTGTCTGTGTTAAATAAACAGCCAGGCAGCCAACCTGACACAGTCACAAAACCATTCAACAAACCCACCTCTCAACTTTTCTGAATAGGTCTGAAGCTCGGAAATGTTGTGGAAAAAGGTTATGTGCAAATTTCATCTCATTTTATTTTTTTTTTTTTCCCTGGACTTAACGAGTACCTTTGAGCATTGCAGTCAAGAAAGCATTCCATCTGGTGATGGCTTTTGTGCAAATGGGGAAAAAAAGGATGTTTTAAGCAAACTTCATGCTCAAATCATAGGCTTTGTTTTTGTTTGTTTGTTTCATGCTCTGCTAGTCTAGCATCACTTCAGAAGCACAATTTTGTATTGTACAGGTCCAAACCAAATAAAAAAATAGTCATTTGACCATTAAGAATATATCTACCGCTACCTGTTATTACCTCCATTGAACTAAATGGTTTCGTACTACTTAAATCCATAAGAATTCTGGATCTATACAGACTTTAATAATACTATTGTCATGGAAAACCTGCTGGCCTTTGGCCCTAGTTTTAATAGATTAACATAATTGCAGAGTCACTTACTGTAAGTGGAGGCACAAAATTGAAAGCACAATTAATTGTCATGGTTATACTGGAAACCAGTGGCTGAAAGTGCAAACCTGTCTCTGTCCTTTTAAATTTGTATTTTCGAGTTTGATAAAAAACACCTTTATGAGCAGAGGGAGTGTGTGGGAACTACGCTGAGCTGATCCAGAGGTAATTAGAAGCTCTAAAGTTCTGTTTTGAGGGTTTCAGACTACTGCAACCAGCAGGAGCTCAGGAGATTGGAGCACTCTTGTGGAACCAGTTAATTTGATGCAATTTGATTCTGAGCTTACTTCTAAAACGGATTGGATGAAAACAAACTAATACAGAGGTTGTGCGTAAGAACATCATCTCCCTGAAGCAAGATTAAAGTGTAGAAGTCTGATCTGTCAGACGTCCTATGAAGATGAAGCGTTGCATGAGCAGTACTACAGCCCTGCTCTCTTGTGGTGGTGTTGCTCAAACTTTACTAAGAACAGTACCATATCACCCTTCCAGTGCCCATAGTCCTGGACACTGAAAGACCTCCACTGACCTGTCTTTCCAGTCTCCATATCCGCTTGCTTTCTTTTCCTTTTTCCTTTTTGCCTCTCTTTAATCCTCTTCATGTGGAGACGTCAGTGGTGACAGAAAGTTGTGACTGATGTCAAAAAGGAAGAGTCAGTCATACAATGAAATGATGAAGGTTGCACACCTCAGAGTAGTCAAACTGGAATTAGTTTCCTAATCCCTGAAATTCAGCCTATGGCTACACACTGCCTTGCACACCAAGAATGCTTTTATATAGGATGAATGGATGTAGCTTTAGGGACCATCAGTTGCTTGATAGTCCGGGGGCTGAAACAATCAGTGAAACCACATTAGCTTACCGCCTGACCTGTGGTTATTGCCCATGTGCTCACGCTTATCACAGTCTGTGCCAGGTAATGTAGGTTTTTTAGTCCTCCGTCATTAGATTAAGATCCAATTATGGTCTCTGAGACTAATGATACCTGTGGAACAAGGTAAATGGAGAACTACTTCAATTATCTTATCAATATCGTTCTCTTTTTAGCATCCTCCGTAGGTTGATCTGGTTTACCATCTGGGACTATAATAGAGTTATTTGTAAAAGACAGATAATGTTCTAAAATTCCAACTAGAATTGCCATCAGCCTTTGTTGCACTAAGGTTTTTTCCTTAAAACCTTACCCTAAATGAATTTTTAATGGAGAAAATCGGCCAAAATTTTCATTCTAGTTACAGCAAGTATACCAGCAGCTTAATATTAAATAGTATCTATTTCAAATTGTTACACATAGATAGAATAAGATTTCAAACTTCCACAAAAAGAAATAATGAAAGAATTTACTATAGCATTTCCTTTTCAGTCACATTGCATGATGTTATAGGTGTAGACCTGAAAGTTAAGATTGGTTTCTGTGTTTTGTATTGGTGCATCCCATCTTTGACATATGTAGACAAAAGATAAAACTTTTCTCCTTGTTTGCTTCTGCTAGAAGGGAGACTTTCTACTTTTTAGCTGTCTGTGGTTGAGTACTGCTGAAATTCATGGGAATCTTTCCTGTGCTAACTAGAGCAAGCCTTTCCTGTCTAGTTGAAACAAACACTCTCTAGGTAGGCAAACCTCTCATGCAGGATGCCCAACTTCTGTAATTTCTGGCTCTTTCTTGAGAGCGAACTGTGAGGTCTCATTTAAATCCAGAAAAGTAGTCCTTGAATATCTGAATTTAGGCTCTCAAACTGATCCCTTTGAAATGAGCAATGACTCTTAAGAATGTGCATTTGCCTACCAAAAGTGTAGTTAGGCTATATGGTACATTACTAAAAGACATATTATGTAGAAATAGATTACACAGAGTTACTGGAGCATAATCACAAAGTTAGGGAATAGAAGAATGTTACTGTTATTATATCATTGTCAAATTAGGTGACTATATAGTCATATCTTACATAATTCAGCTCTTTTTTTTTTAATGACTTGGTGGAATGTAGACTGCTTATGTACACAGTATCTTTAGAAATAGAAAATATCTCTTTGCATCTTTATATTGTACGTCAGTCTGAACCTGCTCAATACTTGCTTAGTTCACACTATTTAGATAGTTTAGGGTTGTCCCAAAAGGAAGCAAACAATTTGCATAAAGCAATAGGAAAGAAATAAGAACAAATTATTTCTCTGAATAGATGTTTTAAATCCATTGTTTGAAAAGCTCTTTTATCATCAGCAGAGTGATGGATTATTTCTTTAAGGGAAAATGGCAGTAATTAGTTATAATACCTGAGAGAACTCAATAAATATATCCTAAATTAAGACTCCTCCTTATTTGTATTCTAGAAGTGTCTAGAAGACTCGTATGAGATCAGCCACCGCATTGTTCTAGGAACTGTGTAAGAACAGCTGCTATCCCAAGCAGCATACACTCCAAAATAGATGGCAGGGAAGACAGAAAAGGGAAACAGAATCACAAAGAAGCAAAACTAATTACCTGAGGGCACAAAGTAAGCAGCAGAGCTAGGACTGTGATCAGGTAGGTCAAAGCCACTCCTGGAGCTTCGCCTATTGGAGCAGGTACCTCTGCTTCTAATCCAGTCCCTTTTGACTTCCAACCCACCCCTCAGCGCAACATCCAACTTCTGATACCTGCCACCAAGTCCTTTCTCAGCTTCTCTTCATGCAGATACCTTGAGCTGAGTCTTTTATACAAAATTTCTGATTTCCGAGTATGGTGTGAGGTTAAGCTTAATCTCCTTTGAGATGGTTCCCCTATCCACACTCACAGCTTGTCAATTATACTTAGGGCAGCACGTTTTACTCTAGATTTCTTGACTTACTTTTGATCTCTTTATGCTTTCTTCTGCCATGTTTGCTGCTCTATCTTGCTGACACTCCATTCTGCAGACTGTTATCCATGCCCATGGTGTTCTTCATCCTGTGTAAGTGCAGGGTGAATTGTGTCAGAGGAGTTTGTTCCTTGCTGATGTTTTCCAAACAATACACTGCAGATCTTCCGTTAGAAGTATGAACTATGTGGTCTTCCCTTTCTTGTCACTGATGACCTTCACCTTCTGAACAGAGAAGCACATGAAATATCCAGAAAGTTAATATACCCAAGAAGGAGGCAAATCTATGTGGACACACCTGTCCTGGATAGTGTCCTCTGTGTTCTGTTTCTTACGTATGTCCTAAATTTAAAAGGAATTTTGCAAATTACTTCTCCAGGCAGCTGAACTAATGAAGTGTTCTGGGGCAAAAACAAGTGGGTGCAGAAATCCTACATGGGGAGCCTTCCCAGCTCTTCCCAGCCGAGAGCAGTGCTCTACATGGAGTCCCTTCATCTTGTGCCAGTGTCACTTAGGAGAGAGTGAAACAGGGTTGGGAGGAAGAGTTTTGGGGACAGAGCCCCTGTCATAACATGCATCTTCTGCATTTCCTCCACCATTTCGTCTTAGCTGATACATCTATGTGAAATTTTCGTCTGTCTCTGATTGTGTTACTGCTATGACAACAGGCCTTCCCTTCTGTTTGGGCTGCGCCTCTAAATGCTGACACCCTTTTGGTTCAGGTACCACTTTCGTTCAGCAAAGGCCTCCCAAGACCCAAGATAGGAGAATTATTTCTGTGAGCACCCGTTGATAAAAATCTCTAATCTAGAGGGCAACTGAAACACCCTCTTGCACTGTTTCGTAGATGACTATTCTTTCCCTTCATCTTGCCTTTGAGAATAGGTCTGTGGGCATGGGTTACCTATATAAAGTTAAACACTGATTGAGTTATGCTGCTGATACTTTCATTTCTCCTTTTCTGTGCTTCTTCAGGGTGAATTAAAAATGTGAGTGATGGTAGAATTAACCCCAAGGTTTGAGCATTTTGTTTATTTTACAGTGGTATGTTGTCTCTGTACAAAGACAAGTAGTAGTATAGATATTCCTAGTGGCGGAAATAATTAAAAATTATTTCTGTGATGAATGCTCCCTACAGCTGGCCTGTTGAGGAGTCTAGCTAAGAAAAGCATTCAGCATAAATGTCTGGGGTTTACACCAGTTTCATTTTGGTTCCCCTTTAGCTGTTTGACCTTGGTATCACGCAGAGCAAAGCTTTTGTGAGTTCATAATATTAGATGCATTGGCAGATACACGCTCAGACTTTTGCTAACAGGTAAGCATGCTTTTTTTTTTTTTTTTTTTTTTTTT
>NW_009729015.1:17993-28408 GCF_000703405.1 Apaloderma vittatum | reverse complement strand
CTTACTTCCATCAAGGCTTTAGCCTTTCTACACGGGACAAAAGTAAGAAGCAAAGCAATAGTCTTTCTTCAAAATAGGGTATTGACTGCTTTTTTCATGTGGATAGGGAAAATGTGTTTAGCATTTGGAAGAAAATTTATCAGTTTGGATCAGTTCTAAAATCTCTGCAAACACTCACATTGCCAAAATGTGTGTTTAAGGGGGCCAGTGACAATTTTCCAGAAGTGTTTGTCTTCCCCCATGTAATTTACATAAACAGTGCTAAAGAATAAAGAAAAAAGTGTATTTTGCAATCTTCTCAAGCATCACCTTGACAATGACTCCACAAGGAGTGTAATGGGTTGTAAAAAGCACTAAATTTTTTAGTTCAAACTCAGGCTCTGCTTGAGGTAAGTCTGAGCAAAAGTTTATGTGATCCCTCTTTTACTGTGATTCCTGTTACAGTTGATAAAAGTCAGGTTCCCAAAGTCATACTATTTCATAAGAAGCTAAGGTTTTGTTTAAAAAATAAATAAATTACCAGTTTTACAGTAGTCAGATTAACATTTTGTTGATACCTTTATACATGGGGAAGTGCTTCAAATTCTCTTTTATAGCAACACAAGTCCCACAAATAGTTCCGCTCTCCGTAGTTTTGTTTGAAAAGTGGAGGTCTCTGTAAATGGCCAGTATTGCAGTGCATTAAGTGATTACTGCTATGTATTTCTAACAAGGGAATAATTATCAATATGAGATGATATTAAAAGCCTAGAATGCCTTCTTGGAAAACAACAGCTAAATATCTCCTTAGTGTTACCATAGTGTGTTGGAAGTTAAATTTTAAAGGGTTGTTAAAATAAAAAACAACTTAATGGAATGATAGGGTACGTGTTAAATTTGTTCTATATCCAAGAAGAACTATTAGATTTCTCACTGCCAACTTTGCAACCTTGGTTTGACACAGGCTCTCTAGCTCAGGAACATTTTTGACCCTTACTTTGATTCTTAAAAGTTTTTAATTCCTGAGGCTGAAGATTTTTACTGTAATTGATGTTGTGCAGTTGACCAAGACAATGTTAATTACTTTGCCATAATTTTTTTGTTTCCCCAGCCTTCTTTTTCAGCATCATACCAGTGCCTTTCCTTGTCCCTTTAGGTCCAATCTTTTCACGCGCTGAGTTGGCATTGGGTTGTTGTCTGTGGTGAGCCAAAGGAAAGAAATCTGTCCCAAAGCAACCAAAGCCCTCCATAGACACCCAGTTATTTCTCAGTCAGTTGAACTGGTGATCAGAAGTGTCTCATCTGAAATATGGCAGAAACTACTAATGGATCTTCTTAAAGGTAGACTGTGGAAGCCCAGCCCAGCTCTGATTTGATGCTAATGTACAAGAAATTGCTGTAGATCTGAAGCTTACTTTCTATTAAGGAAAGATCTTTTGTACTGACTTGCAAATGTTGCAGCAGAACTGTGCCAGCACTGTTAACTAAGCAAGCTTTGCTCCTTCAGTTGCATGAAGTTCACAGTTCACAGGTGTAATACCCAAATTTTAGACGGAAACTTAGTTTAGCAGTTGTTTCACAGAACATGTGTTTGTGATAGAAATGTGGACACTCAAAATTAATTAATCCATTCCCCATAGTTCTGTATTTTGCAGTTCAAATTCTCATTCCGCCCCTAAACTGGATTTTCCAATTACTCTTATAGTGCCATTGACATTTGAAGAATGGCATACAATAGTATAAGACGAACACTGTTAACCTGAGCTATGAAAAAAAAGATTTTGCAAAGAATTTCTAAAAATAAAATTTTGGCTTATCAAAACCACTCAAAGAAAATTAATAATTTCAATTAATGTATTGTTTTGCCTAGCGATTCCAGTTGAGGCATGTCCTACCTGTGAATACTTTGTTTTCTTTGACTTGCAATTGCTTTGTTTTGAAATGTAAGTTCCTTAGGAGTTAAAAAAAAAAAAGAGAAAATAAAATTGGAAAATTTTCAGATATTTTGACTGACTTGATCTCTCTTGTCTTTCAGTTCACAAATGAAAGCTTTTCCATATAGGCCTTTCCATAGCATTTAGAAAAGGCAGAGAAAGTGTATTTTATAGTCTTATAGGAAAGTTAGCTACCTTTTAGCAGAGCTTTATTGAGAAGTAGTGCTTATGATGTAGTGTATATGATGGCTGAAGGAGGTTGTTTTCTGGAAATTATACTTAATCACCAGAAAAGGCTATATTCACTACAGCTGTAAGTCTCTAATTACTGTGAAACAGGGCGATTGTTCTAAGGAACATTTTCACTCAAACCTACATGCAAGTTGCTTAGAAGTCCCAAACAGGAAAAATTCCCTGAAAACAGAGTTCTCATAATTCACAACTAATTTACTGCTGTGTCAGCAACTTGTTTCGTAAGTCAGGTCTGATGTACAAAATGGCCTGCTTCTGTCCATCAAATCAGGAAAAACAAAGAAAGAAGGAAGGGACGAAGGAAGATCACCAGTCATTAACCTAACAGAGAAAGTAACTTCTGGAAAAATAGTGTCTCTCAAATGCCCAAAAAGTTGCAGAAAGTTTATTCAAATCATTTTCTGGATAGCAGAGAAAATCAGGATAAGTAGCCATTTCAAAACCCTAACAATATGCCTACTCAAATTAGTGCTTTGGAAAGAATCACCGGCAATTTTTCATTTTCCAGTGTAACTGACAGATCAGTGCCATCATTCTTATTTTCAACAATTCCACAGGAGTACTCAGGCAAGCATATTGAATGCCAGACTATAAGATGTTATGAAAGGGTATGAATGATACATCGTCATCTGATGGTTCTTGCCAGCGTGGAGAAGAAGCACAATCTGAACATGGACCCAAACAACTGTCTTTATCCCTGCTCTAGTCCTGCCACAGTCAGTTGTGCAGGTCTGTTGCTGCTCTAGCCTCCGCTGCCAGGACTGGAATGAGCAGGGGAAGCAGCTGACACTTTAATTCTCCTATCGCCTTAACAGCAGCTTGGAATGTGACTCACCAGCACGGGAGAGGAAACAAAATGTCATTCCTGGGAGTCAAAGTAAGCCCCTTCTCCAGTCCTGCAAGGGGGTATACAGTGCTTCTTCTCTAAGGATGTCGCCTCACAAGCGAAAGCACCATTATTTACACAGCTTTATAAGGTATGTCACCTGTTAGAGACCTCCTGTGGCTTAAGAGAAATAAGAACAGATGTGTTAAAGTTTCACTCCACATGCTAGATTTCCTAAATGTCTGTGTAAACCAAAACAGGCACTGCTGTGCCATGGCCTCTGCTAGATGTCTGAAATCCAGGATATAGTGGATATGCTTCTGCACATATTACAGCTTCTCATTAGGCAGTCTATCTGGCTTGGCACAGAGGTGGAAGAAGAGGCAGAATAACTGCTGCATTGATAAAAAGGCTGCGAGTAGTATATGCTTCAAGTTTTTCTCAGTATTGTTCAGTGACCCTTGTTTAACAGCTGCTAGATTCAATCATTCAAATAAGCTGAAACATTTGTAAAATTTTTAGGCACATGCTAGCCACTAGTATTAGGCATTAGGACATATGCAGACCACATCTTCTGGGAGGAAAATCTCTATTTTTCACTTGAGTTCATGTTGGGATTTATATACAGTTGTGAGATTTTTTTTGTGTGTGTGGAAATTCATACCAGAAAGTTCAGGATAGAATGATGAACCGTCAGCACATGCAGTATTTGTTGCTGTTATTTAATTAAGTACAGACTGGAAAGTAACATGATTCAAGGGTGGAAAGAGCTATGATGGGGTTGAGAAAGCGAAAGCTAGGGACAGGAAGGAGCTCTGAAATCTAATGGTCTCCTCTGTCGTGGGAGGAGAAGTTAGATGAAGAGGATACTCTGCAGTACAATTCCCACCTGCTACCCCATAAATATGCTTCAATATAGTTAATGTCCAGAACGAATGTAGCAGAGATACAATCCCAAAATAAGCAGAGATACCTAACGTGGATCCCGTGTGAGTTCTTCACAAACCTGGAGATATACTTCATCCGTCTAAAATACTAACATTATCAAATATTAACACATTGTAATTAGCTAATTGAGTTCCTGCTTAGGAAGTTGCAGGTTGAGTCCCAGCGCAAGGTCTGTGTGGAAGTGCTGAATGTGGAAGGATGCTTCACACCCTCAGTTTTGCCCACTGTCAAGAGATGATTCATAGTCTTTTTCTAACTGCAGATTAGTAAGCTAACTATTCTTACTATAAGTAAAATTAAGTCTGCAGGCACCACAATCTTGATAGACTGTGTGATGGAGATATGTATATTCTGTTTAAGAAGTTGTTTGTACTGCCAAGTAAGCACTGTGTCATCAAGGCCTGATTTAGCAGGAGCTTACTCCATATACACCATGGAAGCCTTACATTTCCATTTATGGCTATTTGCCAGTTATGTCATGAGTTAAGAGTGGAAACTTTGTGCATATGATTGGCGTTCCAGTATGTGATATACAAAGAGTAAAACAGATTACAAACTGGTCCTTTCACTGCAGACCTGGCGGAATCAGAATCGGATTTCAGGTCTGATTTTCAGAGGTGTGAGAAATAGGTACTACCACTGGATCCAATGAGAGTGACACAAGATGAAGCCCTCCAGGGGTAATGCTTAGATGACACCATGTTCTCTAACCATGACAAAATACGCCTTACAAATAGCGCCAACTGGATGACATCTTCCACATGGTCACCCATGTGCACTGCAGAATCCTGGCAGACAAGTTACTTCATGGTCTAAAGTCCACTCCTTACAAGCTAGCAGGTTCTCTCTGTATGCGCATCCTTTTCAGTGGTGGAATTACTCAGTAAAATAGAAGTCTCAGCTGAGGCACACTGTTTTGATCCTGGAAGCTGGGCAGTGATAATACAGAATTGAAACATGCATTCTCAGATGTACCCTGGCTATCTATCTACCAGCCGTAGGAATGCTAGGTAGTAAAGGCAACAAGGAAAGTGCTGGTTTTCTTGCTGTACTAACAGATAGGTACGTGGAGCAGAGACTGAGTTTATAGTACAGAACTACTGTCCATCTGTTTAAAAAGCCTGGGATTTTTAACATTAAGTCAAAGCATATCTGAAGTTTAAAAACACAGAGCAGAAAATGTTCCCCTGATACCCTTTCTGATAGCAAATGTAGTTGAAGGAAGATACACACTTGACACAATGACTGCTCAATACGGGGATTCCTTGTTTTGTATATACCAGCTTCTACAACAATATTTCAAGGTAAAAAAAAGCAAACTGTAATCAACTCTGCTCTGAGTCACAGTATCCCTGACAAGGAGTTAAGACTAAAACCATTCAGGAACACAACAAAAACAGAAGAAAGCAGCATGGAAAAACGGCTCCTTGGAACGTGGAGGGAGGAGGAAGGCATTTTAATACCAATTTTCTTTCTGAGGTTTTGGGGGAGTCACAATATATTTAAGTCCCTCAGATCACCAAGCAAGTTCAGTGGCCTTATAGAAAACATTGCGATACCTAGGGATTAAAAAGCCCTGTTTTAAGATAGAGACCCAGACAGAAATCCAGAAATCATGTAGTTAAGTGTCAGTATCATGGTTTTTATCGCTTTGCATCGTTAAAGGTTTCCTTTGCTTTTGCACCCATTGAAAAAGATATTGTTAACTTCACTGCCTGCTGTTTCTGGCCTTGCCATTTGGGGAATACTACCAGACAAAGTACTTGGGATTTTTCTCTTTTAATTTAAGAGTCCTCCTGTCTGTCATGTAAAGGAAGGGTTAAGTAATTTTTCAGCATACATATGCAAAATTCTAGCTGACAAATTGATTTGGCAAGGAAACTTACTTTGTCTTCTGGCTATAGCTGATGACGGAAGAAAAATTTCTTACAGCAATACACTGTGTCTGCTAAACAACACCTCTATGTGCAAGTGGCTCTGTTTTTTTTTTGGCCAGCAGTGAGGTTAGATAGACATAAAAGCAATACTTTGATAAAAATAACCCAGAAAGAATCATTTACTTTAGGATCCAGAAAAAAATAAAATCAGACAAAATATTCAAAGGTATAACTGAAGATGACTCAATACGTCTGCATCTGAGACCTTATTGACGTCCGAGAACACCAAGCAGCTCCCGATGCCACCAGCAATGTGGAAAGTGGTCGAGCAGCGCCTCCTTCTGTGGTCATGTCTGGTCTCTCTTAGTCTCCTCTCTCAGGGGCTGTCCACAAGAAAAATTTGACTTGTTTCTCCTTTCCATAACCTACCATATCCTCTGGCTCATCTCTGAGAAGTTTGCTCTCGGTTCTCACGACATGCAAGCCAGGAAGAGTGTTTAATTAGGGATATCCATTTAGATGCATGTTTGTGGACATCTGTAGTCAGACAAACTACCTTTTCAGTTTGGCAGTGTCTTCTATTCCTAGTGAAGCAGTGGTTTTAGCTGGAGCCATTGTTATAGCCAGAACTGTAGTTTTAGCTGGTATGTAAAAGACTCAATATGCTTGGGCAAACAGCATCGGTGTGAGAATGGAGGTGTGAGACAGGTATTCCACCGGCGGAGCTTATCCCCAAGGACAGGATGCTCTTATCTTCAAAGATGGAATGCCCCAGGACTTCCAAAGGCCATTAGGATGTGCAGAATCAGCCTAGGCCAGCCTTAACAAAGATAAGGGGTTAACTGAATGGAGCCCATCAACAGGACACCCCGATGAAGACTACCATGATGAAGTGAAATGACCACCAGAGACCCCTGACGACCACCAAAAGACTGTATTATGCATGCGGGAGTGGGCGGCAACACATTAATGAGTTCTCGGAATTTGCATGAATATGTATATCTAAACTGTATAAAAGCTGTGCGTCCGGCCTTTCTCGGGGCACACACCAGGTGGAGCCATCCCAGGTGTGCTCAGCGCTGCAGTAAAGAATACCTGCTTAATAGACATCAAGGCTATTAAGTTCTGATTTCAGCCTTTTCACAGCATCACTAGTCTTGCCTGACCTTTAATCTGGCCTCAGATAAATCCAGGGTAACTTTAGATTTTCTTTCTTAGATCCTGTGAAAGTGTAAGCTTAGCAAAAAGTTGATGCACTCTGGAAAATGAGTGTAACTGTACTTAGCAGTTGCAACAGAGAGTTAGCTAAAATAACCTATCAATTGCAGGTGTCAAATAGCGCATTTTCTTAAGATTGCCAGGGACAATCTTACTGAGTTAATGTATCTATTTATACCTGTAGTCCACATCTGGGTTGAGATCTTTGAAGCCTAGTGCTGCAGAAATGAATCTGTTGTGGAACTACTTTGAATATCCTGCCAAAGTGGCAGTTTCTTGGGGTTTGTGGACTGTTATTTTTAGCTTTTCTCCAACGTTGAAGTTATACCTGCCCTAACAAAAAATAATTTTTATGCAGTGATCTTGGACCAAAGTTTACAGGCTTGTATTTCAGCCTTCGTAAGATCACATTGAAGTGGCAAGGGCTGGAAGCATACTTGAAAGCATGTGACAATTTAACTTTCTCCTTTAAAACACACATGAATATAACAAATAAAAAGAGGTTCACGTAAACTTAGAGGTGGGGCTTTGTGGATCCCACATAATTTTTTTTCCTTAGTGTTACCTCTTAATCAATGGTGTACTAGGACACAGCTTCATTTTTCATCCATCCTACTCTTTCCGAGCAGGGCTATATGCCTCCTGTTCTGCACACCAAACCTTGGGCAGAATGCAGCATCTGTGGTTCAACATTCATGATTTTCCTGGTTTTCTGCTGCATTATTGGACAATCCTGTCCAGAGCACGTGCCATCTAACAGCTGTCAGTGTAACTGCCTTTAAATGATGCAAAGCAGGGGTGCCTTGCTTAGTTTTTCCAAGAGTATAAATAGATGCAGCTTTGTTGATATCTGCAGACCTAAAGTGAGCGATAAGAGCTGTAACTCAACATAGCATGCTTGGTATATTACAGATCTGAATGATACCTCAAGATTTCATGTATCACTGTTTATCCAGTAGCACTAAGAATACCTGTTGGGAAAAAATGAACTATAAATACAACACTCTCCACTGTGTTTGAAGAAGATAATTAAAATTATCCCTCTTCCTATGGTGGTGGGGTTGGAAAGCTTATCTTCTCAGGCACCTTTGATGTCATCATTCAGTCTTGCAATGATGTCAGCAAATACCTTCATCAAAAAAACTGAGCTAAGAAATTCTCTTTGGTTTAGAAGAAAGAGGAAAGTATTTTTCAATAACAAAAATCTCACTGTAATTTTAGACTGAACCATCAGAAAAAGGATACAGGCTTTTCATTCTTCATAAATCCTCTTCTTTACTACCTGGGAAAAAGCATAAAGCCAAAATCAGATACAGAATTTCCAAGGAGAGAACTGAAATTGCATTGCTTCAGAGCAAACAAACAGTTGCTAAAATAAATGTTACCACTAGATGACAGCAAATACTCGGTTTCTGTGGTTTTCTTTCTTGCAAGCAGCTCAGCTACAGAATTAGGCAAAAGTAGTAAAAAAATTGCTGTGTTAGGGCAGAAGCTGGGATAAATACTCCTTTGGAAACAAACTCTGTCCCCCCTGGAGACAACAGCAGCTCTTCATTGAGTAAAATTTACTTAATGATCTGTAAATTCTTTCAGCCCAAATAGCATGCTGCTTTATATTCCTAACTTGGAAGAGTTTTCCTTTCTGATGTTCTTGTTAGCAAAGCAGAACTTGAGAAATTGTGTCAGTTTTAATTTTTACTCACTCTTCTTCAGTTCCTCTAAGGCAGACACTGATCCCACAGGAGTGTTTTTGGGAACAAATAGTAGTTTTTACAAATACTCAAATGAAAATACTGTGAACTAGTGGTTTTGTTTAGTCGGGCTATTCATGAGCAACCTAATCTCGCTGATGATGTTGCTACTCATTGCAGGAGGGTTGGACTAGACAACCTTTAAAGGTCCCTTCCAATCCAACACATTCTATGATTCTGTGATTCTGTGATTCTATGATTCTCTGCTTATGACTGGGTCATTCCGGAAAACACAACTTTAATGTCATATCAACAAAGCCTTTGTTCATATACCCCCCAATAAATTGATGGCGGCCATATCCGTGTAAGGAAGTTATCAGAGTTTCTTAAGAAACAAGCAATCTTAAATGGGTAATACCAAAGTTAAGATTCTAAAGGAAATGGGAGTTTACGTGAGCTAACTATCCTTTCTTTGTAATAGGGAGGGAACTGCCATAAAAGCTGTCTGTAGAAGAAAGGCTTTCTGAAGAAAAAAAACTGTAGAAAAAAGGGTTTATTGTTAAAAAGAAAGAAAAAAGTGTTCCTAACAGAGGCAACTCAGCCCATAAGGCAATTCATAAACTATAAAAGTAAAGTTAATTCTTAGGAAAGTATGGCAAATTAACCCGGGTAGATTTGCTTCACACTTGGATTTCTGAAGAAGAGTTTTCTAACAAAACTGAAAGTAAAAATGAGTATTCCAGAAGTTTTTAAACTCAGATGTTCCCCTTCTCCCCTTCTCTACTGTTATGTCATAAGGGTCTCCATTCCTCAGCCCTGTGATTACTTTATCAGTTTCACAGCAGCTAAAATAAGGACCTCATTAATATCAACATGCAGATAATTTTAAAAAATACTGTTTAACATATATTACTCTATGTCATAGAGGAAAATATGGAAATGTTTAAGTGAAATGACGTTTGTATCCTGAAGGGCTAAAATTCTTAAGGCCCAGAAATACCTAAGAATTAGCAACGGGTGTAGTAAGTCATTGCTTATAAAATAGGGTGGCATAAGGGTATTTCCAGGGATGGAGAAACTTCCAGGCAGAAGAAAATGCTGAAGGCAGAAGTGACAATTGCCTCTGAGTGTTGGCACAGCATTTGTAACTGTATGCCAATACTGGCTCCAGCTTCCTCCCTAAACAGCAAGAGAGGCAACTGTGCTGCTGAAATTCCTAAACTCCACTGGCTAGTGTCCTTGGCTGAGGCTCACCCTTGCCCCAGGAAGGGAAAAGCCCTGTGCTGACAGTGGGACAACTGCTCTTTTTATTCAGTGCAAAACTGACATCCTGCACAAGATGTTGTGGATATTCCTACTGGATGTTACCAGTTTTACTGGATGTTAGTAACACAGGGCATTACATGTATTGTCCCTCTGGACTGCTGGAGAGAGAATTTTTGTCGGTATTTAATGAGGGAAGTCAAAGGGAATATATTTGAAAAACATCATTTTACAACTTGATTTTTAGTTCTCTGCTGCTTCTCTTTCACTTGAGGTTCCCAAACTGGTTTACCAAACCATCGCCCATGACCAGCAATCCAGCAATAATGGGAAGAAATTCCTAACTGCTGGGTAGTTCACATTAAACTCTGGACTCACAATGCCTCCTTGGAAAACAACAAGTCTTGCAGCACACAGCAGCACAGTC
>NW_009729015.1:0-17962 GCF_000703405.1 Apaloderma vittatum | reverse complement strand
GGGCTGAAGGCCTTGAGATGCCAGGACCCGCTCTGGCAGGAGATGGCCTGTCCCAAGCCACACAGCTGCATTCTGGCCTTCACAGAAAATTATGTGATTGCCACTACATTGCACAGCAATTGACACGTCACCTGAATGATAACCACTGAATTGTAATGGAAAGGATTTATCTGACATCTCAGCTGATGGTGAGTGAGATACAGGGACAGTCTCCTTCCTTATCCAAAGAAGGAACACGTTGCTTTGCTAGGAAAACTATAGTGCGACTGTAAGACTGAAGGGCTGAATGAAACTGTCACACGTTTTTATTTTTAGAAAGTCTGAGAGTCCATTTTAAGGAAGTACAAAAAATGTGCAAGCTCTTTCTTTCACTTGCCACGTGCTATCCCTTGGGTACCCAAAAGTCTAAGAGCTCAGTTAGAGATTTGCACACAGAAAAGACTCAGACTCTGGGAGACTGGACAATGTACAGATAGAAATCTATTAGAGATCAGTCTTACCCAGACCTGGGAGCAACTGTGAAATGTGAGTGGACGATGCTTCTCACGTATGAAATGTGAAACGGGCAAAGAAGATGTGCCTGTGGGAGAGTGCTATGTTCTGGAAGGAGGGAAAAGCAGATATGAAAGGTAATGAGGCATGTAAAATGTAGTGCACCTAGGTAGAAGAGAGCAGGAGCTTATAACCAGTTTTACATCCTGGTGTCACAGCCAATGCCCGGCCACATAGGGAACGCTGTTATCATCCACTCCAGGAGGCTTTGCACTCACAAACAGACCCTTTGCTCACACCACCATGGACATCCTGGGCAGTGGACCAGGATAGGTAGAAACCAAGCATTAACCTCTGGCAGTGCTATGCATCTTAGAGCCTGGAGTAAGCACAGAGATGCTGCTTGCTTTGTCACTACAATGAAATGTCAGGCACTGAGGTAATGTCTGGGAACATGCCAGTGTGGTGCCTCCCACACTTGGCTCTGGTTAACCCCTCCAGGCAGAGCTGAATGGAAATATCAAGGTACCAAGTTATTGAGGTGGCTATGTGCAATCTGCCAGCTGAGTGCCTAGTCAGCACCAGGAGAAACCTAGAAGGGGAGGGGAGGTGGATCCAACATCTCTCCCTGCATCCCACAATTAGAGAGTATCCTCCAGGGCAGCTGAACGCACCTCAGCGATTGAAGTGCAGGGGCAGCCAGAGAGATGAAGCACAAAATTATGTCCATGAAGTAACAGTTTTCAGGTGCAGGTGCAAATCATGCAATTTATACTTACTCAGTTGTACAGACTGAATTAGTGCTCTGCAGTGGGTGGATCTTACACCCTTCTTATTGGGCAAAATGAATAGTCTCGAAATGGGTACTCTGAAAGGACAATCTGGGGTAGCTAGCTGGGGTAAATGGGAAATCAGTAGCCCTCCCATTATAGGAAAGACAACTTGCCACACGATTAAGCCTAAATACCCACTACAAACAGCCCCACCCCTGCCAAACTGTTAATAATGTGGTTTTGACGAAACTACTCAAAGACTTGTGAGTTAACTTCTCACACAGCTGACCAGAGAGTGTCTTATTTTGCACCATTTAAAACCCCAGTAGTAAGTAATCTTCAATATCATAGAATCATATAATAGTTTGGGATGGAAGGGACCTTTAAAGGTCATCTAGTCCAACCCCTCAATACACTATATATATGCTATCTATGTTATATAACTATCTCAAACTAAGTAACAAGGCTACTCAACATCACTTTGAAATTGGAAAATGCTTAGTGGGAAGAGAAATAAAAATGGTATGTGGTAGCGTTACACTGATTCAGTTACCGATGTGGAAACCACCCTTACTGAGCATCATGAATACAATGGCTGGTCACCAAAAGCTACCATTGTACTGCAGTGGATGTTACATCTGTGTTAACAATCATTGTATTTTTAGCTGTAGCAAGTTTGTTATTGATTTGTTATCTTAAAAGTCAAATAGTACATATGAATGAAATACTAATTCACCAAAGTATTATAAAGTGCCATATTTTCAACCAGACACATGCTCACTCTTAAGAGTTTTCAGGGAAAAGGACTGGTCAGTCACACAATGCATTAACGAATGAAGCTCACGGTGCAAAAATGGTTAACAATGCTTAAATGTTGTTCTGAGACAAGGGACTGATTGAGGGATCAGTGAGCTCCTGGAAAGGGAGAAGGGCCAGATAAGGGGCAGGCAAGGGCTGGGTGGGGGATCCATGATCATGAAGCTCAGGGAAGAGTGGAAATGTGACCTGCCATGGCTGTTGCAAAGGAAGAAAGCTGAACTTTGCTCTGTGTAACGGCCTCAGAGAGGGGTCTTGGGTCTTGATAAACACCTGGTCAAAGGCTAACGGACTTTGTCAAAGTTTGCCTTATTTTTAAAACTACATCTTCCAAAAAGTATGTTGTCAAGGTACATGGAAGGTCTCACCCACCAAGGAGGTATATTTCATCCAGAAGCATGCATTAGCACTGGACTTCCCTTAACCTGCCAGGAAATTAGTTGAAAATCCGTCTGCAAGGCAGTACAAAGCACCAATGCCCCAGGGACTGCCACGACCGTTATTTGGTGGCTACTCTGGTAAACTGAACCAGTCCTTCACTTTGTCCAACTCCACACCACAGATATTGTTAAAGTACGCAAAAGGTTTTTAAAGGGTTTTGATTTTGCAGTACTGATCCTGAACTGGCTACTGTGAATAAATGGGATTTTTAGTGATAAAATCAGTCATGGATTTCATATCTAAAATATCATCTTGCTGCAACAGAATAGGTGACCATAGACACAATGCACAACATGACTGTCAGACACTTCATGAACATGTCAACATTTATCTTTGAAATTTATTTTACTTTATGTATAGTAAAAGATATAGAATCAGCATTGTGAATTAAATTTTAAAATTTCTGAATTGATAGGCAAAAAAACTTGACAGGAAAAAAAAGTTCTTAAGTTTATATGATATCCAATCTGATTTCCCTGCATGTTAAAATAAAACAACCTGCCATATTTCATCCTGTAGCTCCCAGAATATGATACCAAGGAATATGAATGACAAAGTATATTCTACAAGGACATCGTACTTTGATTTAAGGACCTCAGGTAACTGAGACTCAAGGTTGCTTCACATAGCTAAATATCTTTAAAAAATGTCAGCTTTCCACTGCTCTGAATATGTCTAGATCCAGCTGTAGTCTTCCTGTCTGGTTGTGACCTCTTCTGCCAGACTAATACTTTAATCTGTCTTTCACAATGGTGATTAAAATAACTGACAAATGGTGCACACAGAAAAACCAAACCAAACTAAAAACACATAACATTAGAAGAGAAAAGCAAACTAAATGCTTTAAGCACATGCCTTCAGCTAAAGTTTACTTCTAGAGAGGTGAATTCATCTTAGTTCCTAGGAGAAAAAGACAGAGATCGGCACTGTCCATTTTCTAAAGTGGCAAAAAAATCTCTTTTCTTCAGTGAATTGAAGATTTCCAAAGCATGTATTTTAGCACAAAGACAGAATTTTAATTGACTTCCACATGTTCCCTTTGAGAAGTCTGTTTAATTTTTTGTGCTCTCTTCTGACAAAGAGGTTCCAGAAGACAGGCTGGTTTTAAAAAATAGCACCTGCTAACAGTGCCACAAAGAGAATTACATGCTTACAGTGAATTAAGCTGTTGCAATCTAGACCACCCCTTTAGCTAGTACAGCTGAAAATACTGTCTTTTCCAACCACATACTACTGTCAGCTCTCAGTAATGTTCCTGTCAGTCAATGCAAATGTGATCTTCTTCAGTGCAGTGTCAGGCCAATCTGATGTTCAGGACAACCAGACCTGCCCGGTTTGACCTGGCACTGTTCCCAGCATGACCACTTCAGTGCATCCTAAGAAAATGTGCTGAGAGAAAAGGGGGAGGAAGGATCAGCTGGCAGCACTGCTGGTGCAGAAGGCCAACCCTTCCACCCTCAGCCTGTTCCGCTCTGCCCTGCTGCCACTCACCAGCAGTGCTGCCAGATGCCTTAACCCTGACAGAACAGTGTAACGGCATTATGTTTTTATACATGGTTAGCAGCTAACTGCAGTGTTGGATATTTTAAAAAAGAACTTTCACCATAAGGTGAATGTTAATCAATGCTGTGATGCTGAGCAACCTATTATGAATTAAAACCAACTTCTACACTGGACAAAGCACAAAGAACTGTAGTCTTTCCTGTTGCATTTAACTGAAAATGAAATTGTAAAAGTATCAGTATCTTTGTAATTCCAAGAGTATAAAAATCATTATTAGCTGCTTGTTACTATTAAAAAGAATTTTCAAAGAACAGTGCAGAGAAAGTAATAAAGAAACTAACACAAACAAACTGTGCTTGTAGATTAACAGATTGAAATATGAAATTGGAACAGATGCAACAGATTGAAATCCTGTTAAGAGAGCAATGTGAAACTAGCAGATACTTCAGGTTACCTGAGTGAATACAGTTAAGATCACTAGGCCTCTCCATGATGCTTGAAGACTGCTAGTAATGCAATAAAACTACAATTTAGACCAACATTTGTAAGTAAAAACAAGTGTAAAGTGTTCTACCCTCTCTTAAGAAGCAATGCGAGTCCTAGACTGCCTGATCTCTGACATTTCAGTTCTTTGCTCAAAATTTCCATGGGTGTCCAAGCATGCAGGACTGAGGCCAACCTGCACTGGAGCCCCGATGCTTTGAGCAGGCTGCCTCTGTGAAACTGTTGCCCCCACCACTCTTTGCTCCGTTCATCCACATGTGGGTGGAAGGATGGAAGGACCCTTGTGTAGAGCCTTGGGATGGGAACATAACCATGTCATCCTGCAGTACGGCGTTGCCACTGCCAGCAACAGGCCATAAGCTTTGCACTGAGTGTGCAGGGCCTCAGGGCTGAGGTTTGTCACGCCTGGTCCAGCTGAACTTTTCTTGACCTGCCCATGGCTTTGTGTTATTTGGTTTACGCTGTGACAGCAGCTTCTCAAACTGATCAGGTGTCTATTGCTAATTTGTTTTGCTTTTCTATCCTTGTATGTTACAACTACTGTTTCTACAGCTAGCAGGAACAAGGTGCCATTTGGTGTAGGATGAGGTATTTACAGTTAACACAATGATGCAGCACAGAGGAACTCATACATCATACACTGTCAGTGCCCTTGAGAAGTGGAGACGAAGTGGTGGAGAGGACTACAGGCATGGGGTGGTTAGAGACAAGCACTGGGACCCCACTGCTATAAACAATTCACCTACCGTCAGTTAAAACAACATAGACCTGGACCCGGATAAAACTGGGTGTAAAGATTTAAAAAAAAAAAAAAAAGCAGAACAAATGCATGGTATCAAGGATTTGTAAATGCATATAGTAAATTGTGATGCAATGTGCAGCTGCAAAGCAGTGAAGGAAGAGCAAAGTGTGGTAGCAAACATACAAAAATGATGCTCAAATGGACATGAGAGGGAGGAAGAAGAAACAGTGGACACTACTCAGGTTGGTGCTCCTAGCAGCACTGAAGTGTTCCAGGCAGAGATGCAGATGCTGCCACTGTGGGCTCTGCAGGGCAGCCAGGCTGATGAGGCTGGTGGAGGGGCAGAGTGGCTCATGGGGACAGCAGGCAGCTGGAACCCCGGCCTGACCATCCTGTCCCCTCTGGCCACATCCTGCCCTCAGAAATTGCAATGGACATGGACAACAAACTGCTCCAGTGTGGCAGAAGGGTGGACAGGGATGCCACCATACCTAGAGATTAGAAAGTAAGGATCTAGTGAAAATGTAAAGGGTAAGAATTCAAATGCAGAATTGCTGAAATTTTAAAAGGCATATGATGATGATACAAGCAAATGGCACAATGGTTAATGCAAGGAGATAACTTCTGTTGTTTATTTTCAAGTTTAACAGGGCCTATAAAAACAGCAGAATACGGTAGAAAGAGAAGAATATAATGTAACTGTAGAATAGTAGAACACAGTGCAAAAAATGCTGTTTTGGAAAGGTGGTTTCTGTAGACATTTGATGTTCATGCGAGTGCAGAGGTAACCAAATCACGGCAATTTTCTTCTAGGAAACAAAGTCCTCTGCTTCAGTTAGGCAAGAAAACGTGTGGGGCTTGTCAATAAGATCAATGTCAAACATCCCTTGGCCAACCCACCATCCACGCCACCACCACCCCAAGACAGGGCTGATCAGTCCCTGCATGCTCATGCACAGCCTCACTTTAACCCAGTTCCAGTTCCTAGGAGAAGGCCAGTAACACAAATAACAAAAGCATCCAGCTATCACTTCACTAAGGGCAGCTTTTACTGGAGCTCTGTCATTTACCTTTCCTCCTCTTCATTTTGCCATGATGCAAAAACAAGACAGTGTCCTAGACTGGACATATAAGAACAGAGCAAAAAGAAAAAAGTCTGTTAAATAAATACCCAAGTAAAGAAAACAGGTATCTTCTTGGGTAAAGAGGATAAAGGGCCTTGTCTGTGTTACCAGTGTCATTATGTGTGAACAGAACAGAGGGAGACAAGGCAGAGTGGTCACCCTGACAGACAGCAAGGATGGAGAGGTGCCTGTTTTCACCCTGCCTGGGAGCTGCTTGCCCTCCACTCCACACGCTCCCTAGAGACGTGCAGGCAGTTTGCTGGAGACAAAGAGGGACAAAGCTGCACACACTGACTGAAGCTCCTCTGACACTACCACTGAGAGGAGTGCAGGGGGAGTCCTACAGAGGAAGAATGAGTCATAGTGAGATGAACTATACAGAGTAACAACCCCAGCTGCAGAGACAGCCCATTACAGCAACAAAAAAAGCCCACCCAGTATATTAACAGTCATTGTGGGAATTTTGGAGTATGTGGGTTGGTGAGCAAATATGAAAAATAAGCACTTAGAATATGACAGCAAGCGTGTAAGCGTTCCATGGCGTGTTCCCTCATGACTAATGGTTGAAACTTACTAAACCTCTGAACTTTTTTTCAAATGGAAAATGAATGATCAGTTGGGCACTTCAGAGATTAATGTTTCTAAAGACAACAGTTTTTCAACTCTTTTCCACTTACATGAGGCACTTGCAAGATAGAAGGCATTTGACTGCGTTTTCTATGGCAAATGGAAATATCAGCAGCAACAAATATGTATTATCCACAACTAGGCATTTACATGATGTTTGTAACTCAATCGAGAACACTGATGGCAATAATTTGACTAATTTTTATGCAGGACTAAGTGTCATTTATGTAATCCAAAACATGTATCAGTGTGAGAATATTCTTTAGTTTTCAAAATTAAGAGATGCAATTGCTTATCAGAATGTGGCTCAACAGGACACCCATTTCACACAAATGCCACCAATGCTCCACTAAATAGAGAGCAACACTGTCCATAGATTGTTCTTTCTTTTTAGCTTGCCTTAGTTTAAAGAAATAGTTAATTTCTGGAAACATGAAGTCTAATCTGCTAATGTATCCCCTGAGCAACCGAAGAGCTCTGTCTTACTGGACACACAAATTACATACATTAACCAAACCAGACACCAGCTCCTGGTAGTGAAAGATTAACAATGTCCCCTTCCTCAGCTATTTGGAAATAAACTCCAAACTCACTTATTTTAGTAGAAGCAGAAAGAGTTTTCTTAAAGACTGTTGGTAAGGGAATAGCCTTTTCTTTTTTTTCATAAAAGCAAATTTCAGGTATCTGACAAGTAACACACCACTAGTACCAGAAACAAATTTCTACTTACCCAGACACATCAGCCTCTAGCTAAGAGTATGTTCTTCAGAACATCTGCTTCATATGCTAGAATTCTATTTGAAATATTTTTAACTCCACCTTATCTTCTTGCATTTTCATATTCACTCAGCTGTAGTTAACAGAGGAGGAGAGCCACAAAGTTGATCAGAGGGCCAGAGCACCTCTCCTACGAGGACAGGCTGAGGCAATTGGCATTGTTCAGTCTGGAGAAGAGAAGGCTCTGCGGAGACCTTATAACGGCCTTCCGGTACCCAAAGGGGGCCTGCACGAAAGCTGAGGAGGATCTTTTTGTAAAGGGCATGTGGCAATGGTTTTAAACTAAAGCAGGGCAGACTCAGATTAGACGTTAGGAAAATGTTCTTTACTATGAGGGTGGTGAGACACTGGAATAGGTTGCCCAGAGAAGCTGTGGATGCCTCATTCCTGGAAGTGTTCATGAATACTTCCCTGGAAGTATTCAAGACCAGGCTGGATGAGACTTTGAGCAACCTAGTCCAGTGGATGGTGTCCCCTGTCCTTAGATGATCTTTACAGTCCCTTCCAACTCAAGCCATTCTATAATTCTATGAACATACACCTCTAAAGACAAGGGCTGAACAATGACTACTGGATAAAGTACAGGGTAAGAAGCTCCATGAACACAGATATGAAAGCTTCAATCTCCATTTTCAGAACAGCACATAAAAGCACTATCAGAGACCCCATAACAAATCACACAGGGCAGCACAGAAGACATAGTGAAAATGTGCTGCCCCCAAACCATGAACTGCCAGGGTCACGACCCAGATCTATGAAGTCAGCTACATCTGTGAACATTTTGGGTATGTACCTGAATGCTGCATTCATAGCTATTATGCAGTTAGTATATATTCTATGTGGTCTTGAGCCTCTGCTATGTATGTACTTTTAGCTTTATCTATAAAACAGATTTAGCAGTACCTGGGAGGGGTGGACATATGCATTCAAAAATCACAGAACAAGTGGAAAGAGATGGAAGACAGTTTAATAGTAAAAGCTAAATACTTTTTACCGTGATTACAGCACTGACAATCGTAACTGCTGCTTCATTTGCAGTAGTAAAGGAGAACTGGAGAAAGCAGTAGGCTTCAAACATGTTTACCATATACCTAGTCTAATGCTTCCTTTACAGCATAAAAACCAGCCTTTTGCCTACCTGCATTTCTGCACAGGTACATAATGTTAATGACATAAAACTCAAGCCAAATCCAAAATGGTAGAATTCTTCATGTTTGATTCTAGACCATAAGAGACAGTCCTTAAGCAGTAGGTCAGCTGGATTCTTAGAAGGACTTCAGGGTTTAACTGTTGAGTAAACTGCAGGAGGAAAAAGAAACTACTAGACTTCATGTCATTCAGTCTTTTCTGTCATAAAAACCTTGCAGGGTTACGCAAAGACATTTCATCTTTTTTTGTAGTCTGACATCAACTGTTTCCTTGTTTCTCACTCACAGTGGATATGAATACTTCTTGGATGATCTCCTTATCCAAGTTCCTGCCTGTGAAGAGAAATAAATTAGCTAACTATATTTTACAGTGCATTACAAAAAAAAAAAGCATGCAAGTAGCAACCCACCAGTCTTCTCCGCAAAGAAAATGTTTATTATGCCAACAAGTAAAAATAGCAGTATAAAAATTAGCTGCAGGTAACAAGGTAACTTTACATTTTACAGACAACAACAAACTTCAAGCAGTACAAGTAATGGAGAGGAGGAAACAATGTTTTTTTCTTCATCATAGAAACATTTTCCAAAGTAGAGAGTAACACGTAGGAAACAGAAATGCATAACCTAAGCATTAAATGCTTTTCAGAAACAAAACAGATTTTATACATTTTAATGGTTATAATTACCTTCTTTATAGTTAATGAAATTTGATCACACTTTCAATCCATTCCCATCACCATATTTATAATTATGAATTTTAAAAATAACACTGAATATGCCCATATAATTTACAAATACTTAGTATTCTATTTTACTGTCACTAAAAGGGATAACGTAGGGGCTCTCAGCTGGAATAGAAAAACACAAGTCTTGATGGATAAACCTTTGACAGAAGGTTATGCTCAACACAGTCACTGTCATTATTTTGGCCAGCTTAGGCCAGTTGCTTTTCATTGTATAAGTCACAGGACATCCTGTTGAAATAACATTTTTTTTTAAGTCAAATGAGGAGACGTAATTTCCTCCTACCTATTAGGACGAGCCTATTTGTTCGGTTTTCATCCTCTTCCCAGGCTACTGCAGTCTCTTCCAGATCATAGAGCTCATGGACACCTTGAACTATCACCTGATGAGATTTCCCTTGAATAGATACCAGTCCCTTATCAGAAAAATAACTGTTAGGATACATAAACAAATCTTTAAAACCAAAATATATAAGAGGGGAAAAAACTTTTTAACTAGGCCAAACAGAGAAAAATATTTCTTGCAACTCCAGATCAGCTATTCAAAATAACCATGTAGTCTGATAGATTCTACTTGTAACATCCATTCTCACATCTCCTTATTTTGTTAAAGACTAATAATTACACTTTGCCATACTCTGCCTTCTGTTTTTCATTTGGTCAGTGTCTAACATGTTTGAGCAAAATAAAGTGTCATCAGCTACCATACTATGCCATCAAGAACATATATATGGTGTGTGAAGTGAGTCTATGGAAGACTGATTGCCAGCAGAAATTAGGGCAAATTACCAGAAATGCTTTATTTCAGATTATTGTTTTCTTCTATTTGTCAGGAAGGGGAAGACAATGATAATTCTTGTTTTGCAAGAGCAAGAATACAACTTTTCTTCCAATGAAAGTAATGATGTCACTAGCCATGACGCACAAGCATTCTCAGAAAACAAACCACAGCATATTTTGCTGTATTTCTTACAGCCTACCATATGACAGACTTGATTCTCATTTTTTAATTATTTATTTGGTTGCTTGGTATAAGGAAAGGGAAAACATCTGAATTGTTACCTGTATTTCTCTTAAAACCACGCAACTGAGAAACAAATAAAGTGCCCATGAAGGTGAATACTTACGGGCTGCATCTTTAAAACTACATACTGATAATAGTGTAAAAAGTTGTAAGTGTAGACCATAACTAGTATTGCACTGCTAAATGATGCCAAATTAAATTTCTGCATATTATGCCAACAAATACAATTACCAATAGCAATCTATAGTATCCAATCCCTAGACAAGGAGACATTTGTGTGAGCTGGATGGAAGTCTTCAAAGCAATGGAGGTGTAAAACGAAAAAGTGATTTAACTATGTCCTGATTATTAACTCTACCACTGATGTTTGGGACTGCACATCTTCCCTCTCCGTTTGAAACAAGTAGGATCAATATTGACTTCTGTGCCAGCTACCTCCTTTCGAGTTGCTCCACTATGCAGCAGACAACCAACTGCCTATACAAGGAACAATGACAAACTGCTATTCTCCTTTTGCCTGGTCTGCTACAGTGATGTAACACCTTTGATAGGTCAGTAACGGACAGCACACTGCAGGTTTTTTGGCATAAAAGAGAAAGAGCACAAAGCAAAAGCTGGTGATCTCTAACTCACCTTCAGTCTTATGACATCCATGGTGTGTCCAGTCTTATCTTTCACATTCTTCTCCCACAGAAGATTCTATGAAAAGGAAAAATGTTTACATGAAGAGAATGGCATAGGATGATTTTCTATAAAAAGCCACAATGATTTTTAGTTTACAGTGATGTATTACTTACCTGAATAAAGAGATGCAAGTTTTCTTCTTTTATATTTCCTGGAACTTCAAATGTTACTGTAATTATACCCTGCAAATGGAAAACCCCTTATTATTATCAAACTGAATAAGCATTTCATTAGATTAATTTCAAAATTAGTTCTTTATAACTTGGCCTCATAAAAAAGCAAATATATACCCATGTCAAATCAACAAAAATCTCCATTTCTGTTCTGCTCTGATTTGCTATGTTATGCAATACTTTTTAATTCTGTTTGAGTGTGTATTTAAGGGGCATATGCAATACTTAGAATAGTTTCATGCCATCAGCTTCTGCTGTGTAATTCTTTGCTGTAGCTGGTATTTGTTCTCAAAGAAAGTCTTGTAAGCCAGTAAGCTCAATTTTTCAAGTATGTCTAAGAACGCGATTTTCTTGGCATACTGATCTTTATCACAACTTCTGATCTACACAATTCTATCAGACAAAAATTAAACATATTTTTTCACCTATCTGTAGACGACTGTTATGAAAAGCTTTTTATAAATAGACACTGTAGAAACATATTCCAAAAATAAAAATTCCAGAAGTGATGTTTTACTCCAAAGCAGCCATCAGCTGACTGCTCAGAACCAATTGTTATCAAAACAGAGACGAAAATAGACATGTAGTTTAGGCCTGAATTTTGCAGTCACATTACTAATCTACATCAAAGGGTGGGGTCTACAATGGAAATCAGTAAATGCAATCTCTTATGATGCTAACCTCCATCATCCAATTGGCAGAAGATGGAGGTTAAATAGAATAATTTTCAACATGTATGTTCTGACTGCAACATTAACCCCTGCGGTCTAACTCCTAGTGGCAAGTAATGAAATATGTACTAGCTGTACATTCAGTTTCTGATGATATTAAGAGTGGAGTCTATAACCAATGTGTTCGTATAGCTCTTTATGTATATGTAAGCTTACAAAACTGAGGTAGCAGCGAGTTACAGTGCTGGTGGATGTGGGAGGAGGCCACTGGCTGCCCCGTGTGTCTCACCACCTGTTCCAGCCAGCTCTGAAACTGTATCATAAAAAAAGAAAAAAAAATCCCACACATCTTCAGGCAGAGAAACATACGGCAACCTGCTAGGAGAGACAGACACCTCCAGAAACTTCAGACTGAAGACTCTTAGAAGGAGGCATGTCAACCTGTTCCAAAGGGGTTAGGCACATGCACTCCTCAGAGACTGCAGCTTGTTGACCCACAAAGCAGGGGCACTCCACAGGTACTAAGAGCCGTGCATGAAACACAGGTTAGGAACCCTAAGGAACAGAGCAATGACGAGGAAGCAAAAATCACCACACAACCTCCCCCACCCCATCCCCAACTTCCTATGCCGTACGTAGTCTTGCTGAGAGAACGTGGACAGACTAAGTATAACCCACTGAAAAAATCTGGGGGAAAAAGCTGGGGGAGAGAGAAGGGGAGGTGTTCACGTAAGTATTTTTGCAATTGTTTTGCATTTCTTTTTTTCAGTACTCACATCAGCAATTATAAGGTTTTGTGGTGTGGTGATAAATTCAGCAATTCCCTGACTTAGACTGTTCTTCTTTTGAAAAGGGTTTAAGCAAAAAAAAGATACTGTGATCATAAAATTTGGAAAATGAGTAAAAACAACCAAAAAAAATCCCCAAAAGAAAAGGGAGACTTTTTTACTACTTTATCTGTACGTCATGGATAAGACAAATGCTTAAAAGTAGAAATTCACATAGGACTCTTTAAATCCTGTATGGATTATGGATGAGACCTTTTTTCCTTAAATTCATCTTTGAAATTTGATATGCCGTTGACAAAATATTTGCTCAAATTAAATCCACAAAGGCAGAAATACTATTTGCATTTGAACACGGGGAGAGAACACAGTTCAACACAGGGAGAAAAAAGAAACACATTGGGTTGAGTATTAGAGCAGTGGGAGAATGTATTTTGGAGCTTTATTTGACATACTAGAAATAACATCAACAGAATTGTTTCTTTGTTTTTAGCATAGATGTGCTTATAGGATTGATACCTAGTTTATGGGGCAGAATCGACTTCATTGTTACTAGGTAAACTGTTACTATTTTTTGTGAAAACAATGGTAAGCACTCAGAAGAAATCTACACATGCTTAACTAAAGTCAAGTTTTACTACAGCTTTAAAGAATGCAAAGAATAACAACTCCCTGATACCTACCATACACAGACATCACTGGAAAAGAAAACCTACAGGATTAAAGACGGGCTAAAAGTGATGTGACTGACTGGAGCAGTGGAAGCCTATAAGCTATTTTTGAAAGTAAGACTTACTGCATCCATTTAGGATCTATCTACACATTCCTATATGTATTCTATGTAATCTTCCAAAGATCTTAAAACACATTACTCCCTAACTGAAACCTTCCAAAGAGGTAACATGATTAGCATGCAATGCTTGCAATTACTCTGAACAACCCCGCTGTTACAGAAAGAAGCACAATTTTTGGCAATTACCTTATCTAAATGTGCATGTGTTGTCTTTACATGCTCAAGCTTTTTCCGCAAACTGAAAATAAGTAAAGTTAAATGTTGCATTTTAGTAGTATAGGCAAAATGTCATTATTTCAATAAATCAAAATAAATCAAATCTTCAGTATTGTAGAGCAAAACTAAAACATCAAAGATAAACTATTATACTCAGAATAAGCTTCAACTGTTAATTCATTTTTCATCCCAGAAGAGATGCTTCATTATATTGGTTAGAGCTACTTAATGATTTGTGTTAGAACGTTAGGGTTTTTATAAAATATAAACACAATTAGATTACAGTAAAGATCTACAGTGTATTTGGCATTTTAAGTATTTATACTTCAAGTACAACAGCCTTGATATTCCTTTGTGCAGGAACAAAAGACAAACTACATCATTAAAGCAAGAAAAGAAAAAATAGGATTTGTCAATTTATTAACTTTATTTTTTTGAAAAAGCTTCACAAGAATGACTTGAAAAGCAAAAAGAAGAAAATGCATCAAGGTATTGTTTGTGGTAACAACATCTCTAACACTAAGCGAAACACTGTATACCAGCTTCCATTTCAACTCTGCTTTACAATTTATTTGTCCTGTGCAGAACTGGTCCCCTCTACTTCATAAAGAAACTTGGGAACTCCTTTCGTAAAGTAAGATTCAGGGTCTTACTGTATCATTTTGTCTGACAAAAAATTTTACTGCCAACTTCAGGTTATACACCCACATTTGTCTTTAACCAAAACAGTGCAAAACTTCTTTCAAATACTGTTTCTATACCAGAGAACATTCCCTGTCTTAGATCCAACATGCAGAAAAAAAGAATACCACAGCAAAAGTCATCACGATGACAGTTCTATGCTACTTCATACAAATAAAAATCTCTTCTCCTACTTTGATGGCTGTAAATTTTAAGAAGCCTTTTAGTAGTGGGCAAGAAGGTACTGGCTGCTATCGAACATTTCACATTCCTACTTCTCACACCTTCTTTGCGTTGCTGTTGTCTTCTCATACTGCATTCCACAGATTCTACAACTCTTGATGTGCTTCCTGTCACTTCAGTACATGTATAGACTTAAGGTTCTATCAGTGCACTAACAATCACAGAATCATAGAATCGTAGAATGGCCTAGGCTGGAAGGGACCTTAGAGATCATCGAGTCCAACCTCCCTGTTTTGGCCAGGGACGCCACCTCGACTAACAATGACCAGATCTCTCAGTCGGCTATCCTGCAGAAATCCTTACTGTAGTAAAAATTTGATTAGTGGTACTGCTGTGCATTTGTGCTCAAATGGTGCTGGATGCAAACAGTTTTTCTGCTATAGATGATAGGACAGAAGCCAGTGGGTAAGCAATTTTGCTGTACAGAGCTCAAACAAAACCACAAGGAATGGAACTTTATTTGAGCAGTCTATTATCTTCACAGTGCTTTTAGAATTTGATGTTAAATGCTGCAATTTTAGAGTGGTTCCTCTGTTTTAACACCAAATACTGAGAACCTCTAAAGGAACTATGAGTGAGACAAGACAGAAGACTAAACATAGGAAAGCAAGAAATACTTTGTCGGCTCCTTAAGGATTTTCTCAGATTTGCAGAGCACAGTACTTCTCAGTAAACCCTGCAGAATGCCACCTAACATCACAGCCAATGAGATCTAGCTGTGAACTGCCATTACAAAGAATGATCCTTTTCTGGTTCACATCTTCCTACTGCTTTCTCCCTGCTGTGTGGCTCCAGGATAAGTCAGTTTAGAAAGGTGATTGATTTCATGTGTCTATTTCATGCATTTATTTATAAAATCGACATTATTCCTAATAAAAGACATGAAAGTATCACCATACCTTCCTCCAGATAAACTGTCAAAAGCATGCAGGTCCAAAACATTGGAGAGATCAACTCTAAGTAGAGGGAAGAAAGAAAGTTTTGTCTTTTTGCTATATTTAAATATTGTGTATGCCTAAATAATAATTTTTTTAATGGCTCACTGAAGCTCCTTTTTGTTTTCCTGTCTATCACACTAACACCATCAATCCTTATCAGTCCTATCTTTGGATGCTGGTAGTTGGTATTGCCTCCTACAAGGAAACACAGTGTTGATTTACACAGTAACATGTAAGCACAGAAATATTTTTTTTAAAAATACTAAAATACATGGCATTTCCAAGAAAGATGATAAAATCCTTCCTACTGGATGCCTAAATATTAACCAATTTTCCCTGAACGGGAAAAGCAGCGCTGAAATTCTTCCCAGCAATTATTCTGCACCCTTAATACAGATCCTCTCATCACACAAATCCCTGGAATATATGTAGCTCATACACTGACACACTGTTAGCAAAATGAACAGAAATACATTATGAGGCAAGTGCTACTATGAAGAATTTCAACTCTAACATCTCAAACAGACAAACAAAAATGTCATATGGAACAGACAGCACTGATCACATTTACTTCTAAGAACAGCTACCTAAAAAAAATTTCCTGAGAAACTTTTTTTATAAAAGCAGTGAAGACTATGGGTTTCACTGCTAACAGCAACTGATAGCTTTTTATCTAACTGATAACTCTTCTCTACACTTCTCAATCACATCTGACAATAACTTTAAAAAGCTAAGTATACTTTATTATGGCTTAATATTTTCCCTTCAAAAATTAATTAAAACTGGAACTGTATTATAGGAATATTTATCACAACATAGTCAAATAATTGACGTAATAGCAGACAACAAATCAGTACTAGCAGTTTGGAAGATACACTGCTCTCCTAGTGTCCATGGGAATACCATATCCATTTAATTCCTTGTTAAAGAAGAAATCCAAGTCAGAATTTCAATAGAAAGTAGCAAAAACAATGCAATTACTCTTCCTTCTTATGAACTTTCTAGCACTGCTTTAAAAATCATTTTGTAGTAACAACTTATTTGCAGCAGCCATCGTGAGAAAAAATCTTTAGGCTGACACAAAAGAACGAAACATTACAGACCATCAGTGATTAGCTCAGAGACAACTTGGCCAATAAAGCCTGATAGTAATAAGCTCTGTAAACTAAGCTACATCTTACTAGTGAATCAGACACTGAAGTGTACAATGTGAACAATAACAAAGAAAAATATAAAAGAAAAATGCATTTCTACTTCTTTAAAAAAAATCCTTTATCTAGATGGTTATTCATAAATACAAAGCTAAACATTCCTAATTCAGTAGTTTTCCTTCAAGCAACTGCTCTAATGGCATACTTGAATCTGTCACAAAGGAAACAAGATCAGGTACCTATTAATAGTGGCCATTTAATACCTTGATCTTTGTGTCTCTAAAATTTTAACAAGTCCATTTATTGTCCTAAAATAAAACAGAAAAATCAGAAATTAGAGTAAAATGCTACCGTAATATATCGCTTGAATAAGTCAACCATTAAAAGCAGCATTAGAAACAGCAGCACAATAGTAACACCAATCTGTGATCAACATGAACAAACCAACAGGCATTCCAACAGGCTTCACTTTTGTATGACTTTTTAATCTCTTAAGTAAGGGCTGGGGAGCTTTACAAGTTGACAACAAAATACTACCAGTGAGAAAAGCATTTTCATATCCAAGACTCCTCATGATACACTCTGCTGGGTCTAAGTGTTTTAATTTTTTGAATTCAAACCACTATTATTTTAAAACAATAATAAAAAAATTAAAGTTTCATTCTGGTTACCATGGTATCAATAGAAAAAGATGGGGCATGCCCGTGATCATCCATTTGATTCAGTTTTTCTGCACCTATTGACAATTACGTGGGACTTCCTCATATATCTTTGCATTTGCCAGTGAACCCATATCTATTACTTTTTTTTTCCCCTGATGCTAATTTTGAAAAATCGGAACAGCTGTCCAGACATGTAAGAGCATGGACATCTAAGTCTTTGGTAAGTGTATTGGGTTGGCTCAGCCGGATTT
>NW_009729014.1:0-3135 GCF_000703405.1 Apaloderma vittatum | reverse complement strand
TATATATATAATTTAGAATTAGAAAAAATATTTAAGCAAATGATGAAGAAAAAAAAAGACTTGACAACAATTTCACACATTATAAGTAAGAAACACCTGAATATATTTCAAAATAGCTTTACACATAGTGCTAAGAGAAATCACAGAATCACAGAATGGAAGGGTTTGGAAACGACCTTGAAAGATCATCTAGTCCAACCCCCTTGTCAAAGCAGGATCACCTGGAGTAGATCACACAGGAACATGTTCAGGCAGGATTTGAAGGTCTCCAGAGACAGAGACTCCACAGCTTCTCCGGGCAGCCTGTTCCAATGCTCCATTACCTTCACAGTAAAGAAGTATTTCCTTATGTTTAAGTTGAACCTTCTGTTTTCCAGTTTGTGACCATTTCCCCTTGTCCTGTCACTGGACACCACTAAGTAGAGTCTGGCCTCATCTTCCTGACACACACACTTTAGATATTTGTAAGCGTTGATGAGATCCTCCCCCAGTCTTCTCTTCTCCAAGCTAAACAGACTCATCTCTCTCAGCCTTTCCTCATATTGTAGAAGGAAAATTGGGGGATGGGAACAGAAGTGAAGAAGAAAATTACAAATCTTAATAACAGAATCTGTCAAGAGAGGCATGAAAGTCAAGATGCAATACTTATGACTTTAGGCTTACTGAAATGGCTTGCAACCTTCCTCTTCAATTTAGTGCTAGGTGCTTGACAGGAAGTCACAAGAAATCCTACATTAAACAGCTGCAGAATATCTTGATCTTTTTTCCTCTGCTCCAAAAATTTCGTGGCTGGTTTATCCTCTGAATATGAGTTTACACTCCTAAGACATTCTCACTGATTCAACTAGGAGATCAAATATCACATTCTTAGTAAAAAAATAATAATAGACTCAGTCCAGTGGAATGGGAGGGTGGATATTCTCTCCATCTACATAAATGCTTCATCGTTTTTGATATCTAGCAAATTCTTGGCATTAGTGGTATTCTGTGACAGAGGGTTTAGTGAATTAAAAAGTCCTGAAAGGAAACACTGTTTTTCAAAACATATAATATAACTTTAAGCCATATTTACTGAATGGTAGTTGTCAAGAATACACTTTGCCTCGTCAGTCGGTATGATTAGTTGTCCAATGCATCAATTCTTTACTGCATTTCTAGTAGCCTATTACTTAGCCAAAAGAAAGGGAAAAAAAGTCTTCAATGGTTTGGAAAAAATCGTTATCTAGTTTTTTCTAAACCTTTGGCACCATGCAGTTTGCATCTTCTGAATTTTCATTGTTTGCTTTCTGAAGCCCTTTGTCAATAGCAATTTTGACGAGGTTTTACTATTTTCAAAATATTCACAGCTTCTTTTCAAATTGAAATCAATAAAAAACACTAAAGAAGAGAGAGAAAAACAACATTACCCAATCTACCCTGCCTTTCCCTTTAGAATAGAAATCTGTTTTATGCTGGATGGTGTCAGCTAGGAAGAACTTAATACAAACACTTGTTTTCAAACTCATCAGGAAAATCTTAGTTGTCAAATATTCTGGATGGATGACCAGTGAGGAATGGTTTCTGTTTGGTTGGTTTTTTTTCAAAAACATGGTTAGTCTGGGATCACTGCAGTATGACACAGATGGCTCAAGGACTGCAGCCTTGAAAAACCCTTATCTCTCAAGAAGCAAATTGTTTAATAAGTAACAAACAGATAATACATCATATTACTAGTGTGCTTTCAAGTTACTTTAATAACACATGCGAAAATTATTTACTATTTTATTACTGCAAGTTTTGTTCTGTTCTGCTTTCTAGACAAACATTCAGTGCAGGTAGGAAGGCATATTATATTACTGCAGATAGATACCACATACTGCACGGACTGCCACATAACGCAATTCGTACTGCAAAAGTATGTAAATCTTCTAGACTGGGTGCTCGAGACTTGTCATGGATGGCATTTGGTTAATTTGTTCATTGTTTGCTATGTCCTATATTGTGCCTTCTGCAAACGTGCAGCTGGACAGCAGGAAGAGAGGAAGCCTTGTTCTGGCAGCTGTGCTTTGAATCAAGTTGATCCCCCTGGACAGTTGTGAAACCAACAGAGCGTGCAAGGGCAAGCAGCTTCCCAGGGACAGAAGAGAAAGAGGTGCAAACATGGATGTGGAGGCTGCTGGCAGAGAGACAAGACTCAAATATAAGGCTCCGAGGAGACCTCATGGAAGTCTTCCAGTACTTAGATGTGGCCTACGAGAAAGATGGGGAGGGACTCTTACCAGGGAGTGAAGTGATAGGATGAGGGGTAACAGTTTCCAATTGAAAGTGAGTGGATTTAGATCAGATAGTAGGAAGAAATCCTTGTCTGTGAGGGTGATGAGGCATTGGAACAGGTTGTCCAGAGAAGTTGTGGAAGCCCCCTCCCTGGAAGTGTTCAAGGCCAGATTGTATGGGTCTCTGAGTAAGCTGGTCTAGTGGAAGGTATTCCTGTCCATGGCAGGAGAGTTGGAACTAGATGATCTTTAACATCCTTTCCAACCCAAACCCTTCTATGATTTTGTGAAAGGCTCATCCTCAGGAATTTACTGCATGTGGGAAGTCCTTGGGAGTTAAGAGCAACCCTGAAGAGAAAAAAGCTCTCTGGCACTCAACTGATGTACAAACACATTTCATTACTTTTGTAATTGCCTTGAACACTGCTTTAGTTAGCTCTTCATTAGTCTAGTTCACATTCACATAAAATCTGAGATTCAAAGTTAATTTTCTACTTCTGTGTGATCTCTTTAAGGTAAAAGTAGAGACAAGATTATCCAGGTCAGCTTAGGGTCTCTATAGGCCTTCACTACGTTTAGTTAACTATAGCTCTTTGCCAAAGACAGTTTTGGCTTTAAAAGTGTAAGTGCGTGGCAACTAGACACATAGGGAATCGTCTTCACTATCTACTAATGGTCTAAGGCACAGCTTTTTTTCATTCAGGTAGAACAGCTTGATTTCATCAGTTTAGAAAAATCAAAATGTAGAAGATAAGGACAGAATTCCCCAAAGGGCAAACAATTTTAAATACTATTCCAATGGTATTACATCCAGCTGACAGCTCGTCACAAGTGGCGTTCCTCAGGGCTCACTGTTGGGGCCATTTCTATTTAACATCTTTAT
>NW_009729013.1:11149-12349 GCF_000703405.1 Apaloderma vittatum | reverse complement strand
CTGAGGAGCCCTGTTCCCCTGAGACCCCAGAGGAAGTCGAGTCAATGAAGGAGTTTGCCTTAGTCAATGAGGACTGGGTTAGAGATCAGTTAAGCAATCCGGACATCCATAAATCCATGGGTCCAGATGGGATGCACCTGCGAGTGCTGAGGGAGCTGCGGAAGTCATTGCTGGACCCCTCTCCATCATCTTGGCCAAGGCTTGGGAAATGCGAGAGGTGCCTTAGGACTTGAGTAAAGCAAATGTCACTCCAGTCTTCAAAAAGGGCAAGAAGGAGGACCCAGGTAATTATAGACTGGTCAGCCTCACCTCCATCCCTGGGAATCTGATGGAACACCTTATCCTTGGTGTCATCACAAGGCATATCAAGGATAAGAGGGTTATTAGGGGTAGCCATGGCTTTGCCAAGGGGAAGTCATGTTTGACCAACCTGATAGCCTTTTATGAAAATGTAACCAGGTGGATGGATGGTGGCCATGCAGTGGATGTGGTCTATCTGGATTTCACTAAAGCATTTGACACCGTCTCCCACAGCATCCTCATAGCTAAACTGAGGAAGTGCAGTCTGGATGACCAAGTAGTGAGGTGGGATGTAAACTGGTTGAATGAAAGAAGTCAGAGAGTCGTAGTCAATGGGGCGGAGTCTAATTGGAGGCCTGTATCTAGTGGAGCGCCTCAAGAGTCAGTACTGGGGCCAATATTGTTCAATATATTCATCAACAATTTAGATGAGGGAATTGAGTGTACTGTCAGCAAGTTTGCTGATGGCACTAAACTGGGAGGAGTGGCTGACACGCCAGAAGGCTGTGCTGCCATCCAGCGAGACCTGGACAGACTGGAGAGTTGGGCAGGGAATAACTTGATGAAATACAACAAGGGAAAGTGTAGGGTCCTACATCTGGGAAGGAATAACCCCAGGTTCCAATATAGGTTGGGGAACGACCTGTTAGAGAGCAGTGTAGGGGAAAGGGACCTGGGGCTCCTGGTGGACAGCAGGATGACCATGAGCTAGAACTGTGCCCTCGTGGCCAAGAAGGCCAATGGCATCCTGGAGTGTGTTAGAAGGGGGTTGGTTAGTAGGTCGAGAGAGGTCCTCCTGCCCCTCTACTCTGCCCTGGTGAGGCCACATCTGGAATATTGTGTCCAGTTCTGGGCCCCTCAGCTCAAGAGAGACAGGGAACTGCTTGAGAGAGTCCAGCG
>NW_009729013.1:10415-10680 GCF_000703405.1 Apaloderma vittatum | reverse complement strand
TTCTTCACCGACAGGGTGGTGAAGCACTGGAGTGGTTTGCCAAAGGAGGTAGTGGAGACACCATCCCTGGACATGTGTTTGTGGGATGAAAGGAGCTATAACTGGCAAGGCACAGTGACTATGAGGTCAGAAGTGGGAAATAGATCTGCAGATGAGGTAAAGTGCAATGCAGAAATTAGTCCTAGAACAAATAAGCAGTAAAGCCTGGTAGTAGAATAAGCATGCTGGGAAATGCAGATGGACTTGGTTTAAAAAAAAGAAAAAA
>NW_009729013.1:0-10384 GCF_000703405.1 Apaloderma vittatum | reverse complement strand
TTCACGAGGTTGACATATCCCCACCTTTCAAGCGTGTCAGGGTCCCTCTGGGTGGCATCCCTTCCCTCCAGCATGTCGACTGCACCACATAGCTGCTCCTATCTGTCTACAGAGGGCCTCATCAGCTCAGGCTTCCTGGTTGCATGGCCTGTAGCAGACCCCCACTATAATGTCCCCTTTCCCTGCCCTCCCTTTAATACTGACCCATAAGCTCTCAGTCGGCTTCTCCTCCGTCCTTCAACCCAGCTCCTCACGGACATGATGCCCCCTCCCCCCCTCCCCTGCCTAAAGAGCCTGTGTCCTTCCATTCCACACAGAGGAGCCACCCCACCACGTCTCCATGATGCCACCGGTAAGATCACAGCCCTGCAGGCATGTGTATGCCTCTTACCCATGCTGTGTGTGCTTGCAGTAGTAGTGCAGGAGTTGTGTGGGAGTAGTGCAGTATTAGTAGCGCTGACACTTAGAGAAGGAGCATTTCTCACCTCCCTGGAAGGCGATGCTCCTGACTGGAAGAGCAGTGGGACATATGTGTGCTCTGCGTGTGTGTCTAGGCATGGACACTCCCATGGGCAGGATGCTCTTAGGCCCTGTCTCCTCTCTGGAGCTGTCAACAGGGAACTGCAGCCGCCCCTCTGAAGCCCCAACAGTTACTTTCCTTTGGCCTTGTGCTTCCCTGGAACACAGTGTGCATTGAAGTGCTGGTGTTTCCGCCTCGCTGGTTTCTTTGCCACCTGCTCTCGGCTCATGGCTCTCTCCTGACAGCGCTGACATGCTCATTTACCCTTCCCATCCTGCTCATTTCCCAACCCCAGGCTCATTTCCCCTTCCCATCCTGCTCTCCTCACGTGTCCTGGGGGCACCTGTCATGCCTGGGCATCCTGGGGGCTGCTCACCCAGGGCGATGCTCTCCAGCACCTTCTTCTGCCCCCAGCATCTCTTAATGCAGGAACTGGATGCCCAGACCCAGAGAAAGACTTCCCTTTACCCACAGAGGCAAAAATCCAGCAACAGTGTTGCAGCTCGGAGTTCAGGAAACTGTCTCTGACTCACTGTTCAGAACATCTATTCTCATCTCCTTCCCTCTCTCTCTCTCTCTCTGAGTACAGGAATGGTGGCACAAAAAAGCTCTTTGGGGTATGCAGTGCCTGTCCCTGGGAAGGGCTGCTGGCCGGTGACATATATTACTCTGTATAGTCTTTGAGTAATAATGGGATAGTAATGAATTTTTTGCCTCACGTAAGCTTACCTTAAAGTAAAACAACCCCTCCCTCCAAAAAAGCAAAAGATGGAAAAAGAATAAGAGAACATAATCTTGAAAGGTACATTTGCAAATAAACTTTGGAAAGTCCTGTACAATGTTATGAGGAATGAAAGGAATTATAATAACAACAACAAAAACTAATCCTTGAAAAAATTAATAGTAGCACATAGAAGAGGCACACAGATAATAGAACAACTACGTTCAGAAAACCTTGATAAAACTAAAAAACAATATATATAAAGGTATAATACAAAATTAAATTGAGAAGGAAACTAACTGTGCTTTTGACTTCTTTTGCTGAAGCCGTTTACCAAAGAGAACAATAAAGCGAGACTTTTAAGAAATGTACCGTAATTATGGAGACAAATAAATCTGGCGAAGTTGGAGAAAATGATGCAGAAGACCATGTGTCTGAGACAGTGTCTTATCATCTTGCTTTTGAAAATGTTTTTAAATCTGCTACATACAGATTCACAGAGAAGGAAAAGCAAGGAAAATTGGAAGCAGTTAAACTCCTTAATATTAAAAGGAAAACACAAGACCTTGCAAGAGCTGATGATGAAAAAGTAAACTCAGAAGACAGAGGCATGGCTGCAGGAGATAACAACAAGATCACAATGAAATATCAAAAACCAGAACAATACTGTATTAAAACACTGGAAACACATGAGATTTACTATCAGTCAGAAGCCTTACACACAGCAGGAGGCAACAAACAAAAAGCAGCTCCAGATAGTACACCACAGCAGAAACAAAGCAGAGAAAGCAAGACAAACCCGACTCTGAGTACTCCTGGACTGAAGTCCTTCTCAACATAGGAATGTTCACTTGACATTTCAGTTGCTGAACTGTTCCCTTCTCAAGAAAAAACTAAACTGCAAGGCAGCATTTTAAAGAAATTCGTTACAGGTACTGGATTAAAGAAACTGTCTGGAAAGAAGCATAAGGGTAAAAGAGAAGAACCTAAGTCAGGGGAATAGGTTGAAGCAATCCAGCATGTACCAGAACAAACTGGGAGCCCATCCAAAGGTGGACATATTTCAACATGGGAATCCTGTAAAAAGTTAATCACTCCAAGGAAGCGATCCAAAACCAGAATGGATCCAGGGTGTGCTGTGTTCTGGTGGAAGAAGGGCTAGCATTTTGACACTGTTTTATGTTTTTATCTGACTAAACACAAATAATGAGTGAATGTAACACAATCATTAGATTTAGGCCATGTCCTCATTGGGAATTGTGGCAGATTAAATGAAGGCTTGAGTTTAAAATATAAAAACTCTTCTGCAGTAACTTTCCACTCTGAAACAGACTTTTAATGGCTGTCATGCATCACCAAACTCTTTTTCTTTGAGTGAGGAATTCACACGGCTTTAATTGTGGTATGGCTCACTAATACAGCACATGCCATGTAATACAGAGGTGTAACTTTTTGAGACAGTTGGGTTGAATGGGAGTACATTGCTTAAAATACAAATGCTATGTTTCTTGTCAGCCTTCTAAGTTATTTCAGTGAGTTATTTGTGTCTTTGGCTCTCTTCCCAATTTCATAAACATCATTTCTAAGTAGTGTTTAAAGTTGTTGATATGTCTGATGCATAAATGAATGGTTGAAAATCTCTGGCAGTGATTTTGTCTTCAGATGAAGATTTAAGTTACTCCTAGACAGCTGTGGTATATTTTGGCTCACCCCATCAATGTCTAAATTATGTTTGCCCCTATGGTTCATTTTGTTTAAGGGATGCCACGTAACACATTAACTGTGTGAGCCAGACTGTGATACTTCATGACTCTCAAAGTATTCCAGGTGTTTTTGACAAATGACCAGCAGCCTGTGGACCTTTGGCAACATCTTATAGCCAGGCTGTGATCAAGTTGTTTGGAGCAGAAGCCTAGGACAATTCTGATTATAATATTGTTTCTGCTGCTTGAGCTATTTAATATAAAGGTCTCAGTGGTAGGAAGGAGAGGCTGCATGAAGAGTCTGGGAGCTGCACGTCCCAACAGAGCTGAAGTTAAAAGAATCAAAGAGTGTATCCAACAGGAGAGGATGAAACACTGTGATAGTCTGCACACAGATCTGTCCATACCCATGAGATCACGTACCTGGAAAAAAAAAACATTTTCAGGAAACGACAATAACTAACTAAAGTAAGAAAAAGGCTGGGAATTTTGGTTGGCTTTTTTTTTTCTTCAGCAATGCATGTGGTCTTTTTTAAAAAATAACTTATAATTATGGATGTGTTTATATTCAGATCAACGTTGTGATCACAGAGCTGGGAGCAAATCCTGAAGTCTGGTTCCAGATCTGGGTCAGCAATTAAATACCTCTGGAGTTCAGTGTGGGAGATAAGCTGGAATCCAGTGTTTTCCAAGTGCACATCAAGCTGAAGCAGTAAACTTTCTCTCTCCCCTTAACGTACTTGCCTACAGACATAATGCAGCAGATCCTCAGCTGTGTGCAAGGTGCGCTGCCTTGAGGCAGCCAACTATACCCACAGGCCAAAATTCCTGCAGCGAAGGATTGCAAACTTCTGGCTTTCACCCCTTTCTTCCAAACAGGCTTCCATGGCAGGCAAGAGCTTGACTGAGGCTCCTCTATGTGTTTACCAGTCACAGCCTCCCTCTCTTGGGGGAAAGGTATCTGCTTTCTTCTGCTGGGGTATCAAAGGCTGGATTGTGCTTGCCAAGGCACTGAGTGGAAAAGAGACAAGTGAACAGGGAGGTTATGTGGCCAAGGATGAGTTGGAGGCTGAAACAACATCTACTGTTTGTCAAGCCCGTTTATTTCCAGGCAAATTGTCTTTGAGTTTCTTAAACTACACTTGGGGCTGTTTGAGTTATTACTGAAATGCAGCCGTTCCCAGAACTGAAGGGATCAACAGCATAATAGTATGCTGAAAACCCACAGTGCAATAACATGAAAAATAGTGCTCTCCAAATAATACTACAGGGTGGATTTAAAATGGAATTGGATGTTATTTAGACTAATTTCCTGGGCTGATTAGCCTACAGTCATCACTTCTGGTTCTGGTCATTGCCTTGGTTCAAAAGTTTGTCCGCTATTTGCTCCTGTCCTGAGCATTTGTAGTCATGTATTGTGGTCATGACCCTGTTACACCCAGTGATCTTACATTGGCTTGCTGTCCTTGTGTTTGTTATGTAGAAATTGATGTGTTTCACTCTGTTGGTTTAACAGATTGTTAATTAGGAAGTTTCTAAGCAGTAGTACTACATAGGAATAAATCTGCCAGACAGTAACACTGCTGTAATTCTCCAGTTATAGTGAGAGGGTGACATCAGGTCAACAGCATTTGTCTGTAGCATTTAGTGAAACTGGGGCTGAACGAAGTATCCCAAAAAGGTATAAATATATCTCAAGTATTAGAATTCAGGAATGTGAAAAAAACCCACCTCTAAACATTATGCATTGGAAAGTTTATCACAATCTGATATACTATCAGTCAGTCAATGGCATTAAAATACTCCTAAGACCTAGAGTCTGACAGTTTTTGGCTTCCTCCTGTACCTGCCTCCTTCTACTGCCCTTTCTGCTTAAAAAAAAAAAGAAAAAAGAAAAAGAAAAAAGAGAGGGTGGGAAAAAAAAACAACCCACTGTTCTCTAATTTATGAGACAGTCTCATAAATTATCATAGTGGAGTTAGTTGTCCAATTGCCTGTGACCTGCTGGGTATTCGTTGGAAAAAAATAAAAAATTCTAAAAGTTTCATGAATCTTAATGTGAATGATTCTCCATCTGAAGGTTTGGACTGAATTGATTATTCCCCGGTTTAAAATATTTCCCTGTTCCATTCCAAGAGTAGTAACAGTCATCTATTCTTAGGGAACGTGTCACCCAAAATGTAGATAGCAAAGAGTTGGAGAGAGGAGCTGGCAATTCAACCATGATTTCAAAACGTTGTTGGTCTCCAATTACCACATTAAAGGGAAGCCAGGATCATTTCATGAATGGCTTACTAACCAAGAACGGAGCTAATTTTAGCAGAGGACATGCAAAAAATGGTTCAACCAATGCTAGTGTTGATGTTTGTATCCTGAATTGGGTGTACCTGGATTTTTTCAGTGAACTGCAGCTAGGACTCTGAAAACCGTCTTAGAATCATAGGTTCTTGTTCCTCTATTTCTCAAAAGGAGAATGTGTTTTGGGATATTTTTTTGTCCTTTGTGATGTTTTGATATTCACATAGGCCTCACATCATCAGTACTGATCTGGATAGGCAAAGCCTCACTACAATGGTCAGTACTGTCTTGTGCCTTTGAGAGGGGCAGGTTGCTTGGGGATGAGGGAAGGCAGCGTAATCTCAGCTCTGCACCTCCACTGTTTTACAATGTTCCTGACACCACTGTCCTTGAGAGAGTGAAGAAAGGTGCCCATAGGAGCTATGTCCACAAGTTTGCAGGCCCTTTGGGTTTCTTTAACTGAGATTAAAGAATAGCAGTGTTGTCCTGTGTTCTTGAGGTTTGAAGAGACTCAAACTCTTAGGAGTGCATGGGAATTGTCGGATGTGAGGATGAGAGCGTAAGCTATGAAACTTGTGATGTTCATGCAGATGCAGTTTTGACTTTGTGTTTGAAAGTCTCTGGCTCATATAAGCAACCTGAATTGCACGTTTTCACTATGTCCATTTTGCATTTAAGAAGAGTTAGAAAAACACACACAGATCATTGCCTCAAGGTCAAAACTATCTGTGAACTTGCAGCCCAAAGCTGTACAGCACAGGAGACCCAGTTTATACCTCACAAGCCATGTATTAGGAAGGATGCTTGTCAGCAATAATTGCTCCTGTCTTTACTTTTTATCCTAGTTCAGCTGCTCAGACACATGCATTTATAACGTTTTAAATCTTTTGAACTGAGAGTGATGGTTGAGAAGCAACCCCGCCAAAATGAAGACAATGCAGCTAGGGATGTTGAGTCTCCTTCAGGCTCACTTCTCTGAGGTGAGGGACGTACCATTCATTTTAATGCATCTGCTTCCTCAGGTGAAACTGCCTTGTGCAAATAATAATGAAAGGATGTCATCCTCCAAACGACCAATGGGGCTGAGGGGTCATTTTCTTTTACTCACCTGCTTCATCTCCTCTCTCTTCAGCCTCTGGCAGGAGATGCAGCGGCACTGAAAGCAAGAAAAGGTATTGTGAGAAGCTATGCTCCTCATATGGGGCAGCTAAAGAACCCTAGCATCTGATAGTAATTGATTAGTAAATTAAATTTTAACAACCTAGAGGTTGCATGCAGTCCAGCCCTACTCCTCTAATATAAATCATTCCGATTTGCAAATATGAAACACATGTTTTCTGTCTGACCTTGTCTTTTATGGAGCAGTGGAGATTGCAAATGCAGATGCTTAGGTTTGCCTGCTTTCTTGGCTGCTGAGGCCATAAATGGCTGCTTTGCTCTCAGAGCACACGTTACGCTGATGTTGCTTCGTGAACTGGAGAACAGATACGGCAACAGGCAATAAAGTTGGGCTGGATCGTGTTCAAACAGCTTCACTCCCTTTAGGCCTTGTTCACCTAGGGCGGGACTGTGACCTTCGATTGCAGGCCAGGTCCCTCTCCCTTCCCTTGCCCTGGAGGGAGGAGGACACCACCTGCCCCCATAACATGGCTGGCAGCAGAAGGCAGTCAGTCACCTGCTGGCTCTGCCTGCAGCAATGTGCAGGTTTTGCCCATTTCCTAGCTGGTCTGGCTTAAATGCAACAGCCGGGGAGCACTTTTGCTCAGCTGGTCCCACGTGTCCTTCCTCAAGCTGTAGATGCAAGCTCCAACACCAACTTAGGCATTGCCATGAATTCTTACCCTTCTCCCAGAGGTGTTTAATGAACCTGCAAATTTGATTTTCCCCTTGAGGGCTGAAGCCCCTGTGCTGTTACCCCCTGGGGGAAGCTGGGGCTCCATGCATACTGTTTCTTCCCTCTTCCTCATCAGAAGGGCATGTCCCAGTCTGACACCTAATTTTTAGCCCTGCTATTCTGGAGCTGAAGTGGAGGCTGCATGTTTAAAGCCTCAGATCTGCTCTGACTGCAGTCAGTGGGAATTTTCCTATGTAGGTGCTAAGTATTATTCAGTGTAAGCAAAATTTGGCCTGTTAGTTTTAACTTTATTTTCCGTTATGAATCAAACCCCTCCTCTCTAATTTTTGCCTGAAATCTTTCCTCCTAGAAAGGAATTCACTGTAGCTATAACATTGCCATGAAGTATTCTAGCCATGAGAGGTTGAAAACAGTCTTTCTTCCTAGAAGTAACGTTTCTGATGGAATTTGACTTGGTCTAAGACATCTAATTGTAATTTATTGATGTATTTTGACCTAGAGAGCAGTGTTGCTGGTTGTTGGGAGAGCAAATGGATTCAGTCCTGAAGCCAACAGCTTTGTAGACTGAAGAATTAGCAAGGCATTTTTTCTAGGTTTCTGATGAAGGCCCATGTTTTAATGCCCGTGTATTGCTGCTCTCCAAGGCTTAGGACAGCTTGAAGAACTTAGGTCCTGTGCCTGAACTTGCTTACACCAAAATAAAGCAAGGTCTGACTTCAGGGGAAGCTGGAGAGTTCCTTCCCTCAGACATGTTACAACACAAGGGTGGGGCATGGTGGGACTTGCCCTCAAGGAAAGGGCAGCAGCCCTTCCCATCCTCAGTCACACTATCCTGTCGGGGTGTTGATGTGCTGGAGTTCCAGGAGAGAAAATAGAGGCAGTGGGGATGAAGGGAGCAAGAGCCAGAGAACTGAAAATGTGCAGAGAGCAAGGGCTGGAGCCAGACCATCACTTCAACTTTTTGCTTTGAGGAGATAGTGTTCTTAGATAACCACTGAGGACTCCTGTTGCCTCCTGTCCACATCTGTCAATGTGATGGAGCAGTAAGGACACGTGAGTGTGATGAAACAGTCAGTACCTAGGTTCTAGCACTGACTTCATGTGTAGTTTAGGTGTTTTACAGTGACTTAGCTCTAGCCTGGGGTCTGGATATTCTGTACTTCTCCATGTCACACCTTCTCCCCAGAGAGAAAAGATCTGAAGGCAAAAGAAATCTGGTCCCATGGAGTGAATTGCTTGTAAGCGGTTATAGCGCATTAAATGTGTACATCTTCATTAGCTTCGTATGAAAAGGATTCACTTCATGTGCTACAAAACCACATAATGCAAATCACAGAATGTCAGGGGTTGGAAAGGACCTCAAAGGATCATCTAGTCCAGCCCCCCTGCCAGAGCAGGATCACCTACAGTAGATCGCGCAAGTACTCATCCAGGTTGGTTTTGAATGTCTCCAGAGAAGGAAACTCCACAACCTTCCTGGGCAGCCTGTGCCAGTGCTCTGTCACCCTCACAGAGAAAAAGTTTTTCCTAATATTTTTGTGGAACCTCCTGTGTTCCAACTTGTACCCATTGCCCCTTCTCCTGTCATTAGACGTTGCTAAAAAAAGAGCCTGGCTCCATCCTCCTGACAATCTTCCTGGACGTATTTATAAACATTTATGAGGTCACCCCTCTGCCTCCTCTTCTCCAAGCTAAAGAGACCCAGCTCCTTCAGCCTTTCCTCATAAGGGAGATGTTTCACTCCCTTCATCATCTTTGTGGCTCTGCGCTGGACTCTCTGAAGCAGTTCCCTGTCTCTCTTGAGCTGAGGGGCCCAGAACTGGACACAATATTCCAGATGTGGCCTCACCAGGGTGGAGTAGAGGGGCAGGAGGACCTCTTGCAACCTACTAGCTATTCCCCTTTTAATATACCCCAGGATGCCATTGGCCTTCTTGGCCACGAGGGCACATTGCTGGCTCATGGTCATCCTGCTGTCCACTAGAACTCCCAGGTCCCTTTCTCCTACACTACTCTCCAGCAAGTCTGTCCTCCATCTATACTGGCACAAATAAGAGTTTGGTAAGAGGGAGAGCTTTGGGAAGATGCCCCCAGTCCTCTGCTTTTTATCCAAACTGCAATGTTAATGCTGTGAACACATCAGTAACAGGAAAAATAGACATTTAAATTTTACTGCAAAGAGGAGTCCCAAGATATCTGTGATATCTTTGTATTTAGCAACACTCAATAAGATTTTGTTTTAAAAATATATAATAGCCATATAATATCTGGACAGTTTTGCTTTGAGGTGGGAGGGAATCCTTTAAAGCACTTCAGTTTAGTTGCATCAGAGAGTTTACTCATGGGACTAGTGGTACAGTGTTCAATTAAGCATTGCTTTGGATGTTCACAGATCATCTTAAATCTTAGTTACATTACTGATCTTTAAATCTTACTGATTACATGATGCATGTGAAGCTGCCTTTGTGTAGATTGCTGTCAGCAGCCTTATACTCTTTTATTGCCTTCTTTCTTGCCCAGGATGTTCAGCATCTTCTGTGTATGTAGTTACGGCTTTTTTATTTTTATTTTTAAGGGCTAGAGATCTCATTTCCAGGCTTTTTCCAGGGGTCTTTACCAAAGTTGAAACTTTGGAGTAGTCAAGCACACGGTGAAGATGGAAATTAAGTTTTCACTTACTGAAATTTTGTAACATCACATCCCTGCACCAGCCACCTAATAATAGCAATATATGATAATATCATTTACTGTTCAAATTACCGAGGTATTACTTTGCTCTCTATTGCTGGTAAAATCCTTGCAAGAATACTTTTGAACAGACTAGTACCAGCTATCTCAGAAGAACTTCTACCTGAAAGCGAATGTGGTTTCAGAGCCAACAGAAGTACCAGAGACAGGGTATTTGTTCTCAGACAGCTGCAAGAGAAGCGTAGAGAACAGAACAAAGGACTCTCTGTAACTTTCATTGACCTCACCAAAGCTTTTGACACTGTGAGCAGAAAAGCCCTGTGGCAGATCTTGGAACGATTAAGTTGTCCTCCCAAGTTCCTCAAAATGATTATCCTGTTACACGAGGATCAGCGCGGCCAAGTCAGATATGGCGATGCACTTTCTGAGCCCTTCTCAATAACCAATGGTGTGAAACAAGGTTGCGTTCTCGCACCAACTCTGTTCACAATCTTCTTCAGCATGATGCTCCAAAGGGCCACGGCAGACCTCAGTGAAGATAACAGCATTTACATCCGTTATCGTACGAATGGTAACTTATTCAACCTAAGGCAACTGAA
>NW_009729012.1:31733-73928 GCF_000703405.1 Apaloderma vittatum | reverse complement strand
TTCCGATCCCTCTTTATTTATTCTTCAGTCTTTCTGGGATAACAGGCAACTGCATTCAGCAGCCTGGCATACTTAGAAACATCCCTGCTCCAGATCAGGACTGCTTTCCTGCCAGGAAGGGCTGCAGAACAATCTCTCAGAGAGGAAGTTTTGAGACAGTCTGGCCCTTGTGTGATGGACAGTGAGTCTTGCACTGGCCAGGGAATGGGCAGCAAACTCCAAACTTGGGTCCATTTTCTGCCTCGGCTCCCATGATAGCAGGAGAGCAAGAGAGGAACAGGGGAGAGGGCTGTGCCCTGCCACTGCAGAGGAAGATGCCTCATGTTTTGCTTTTAGGCCATTATCAAATATTTTTGTCCAGTTCTTTGTCTTGTTTTTGTTGTCATAAGATTGCAAAGCAAAACCTAGTGCCAGCTGTACCTTCTGCCCATGGGACGTGGCCATTCAGCTGCTTAACAGGTCTCCTCCTCCCCTTCTCAGAGACCAGCAACAGCTCCATGTACATATTAGAGAGGATGTCCCCTGTCTAATACTGATGACTTTGCCCATGATTTCTCAGCCTGTTTAGAAGGAAAAAGAAGTTATTGGACGACATCCACCATTATTTAGATTGGCAGTGGCAACCAAGCTGGGCTAATTTGATAACTTCAAAAATATAGACTCAGACCAGTGTTTCTTTTGGACACGTAGCATTTAATTTATTTCTTTAATTAAAAAAGCCCTTAATACTCTTTATTAAACATTCCTAGTCCAGTCTGAACTCTGGTTTTCTTTGAAGGTGTTTGGGATCATATCCTGTAGCCAGGAAAAGCTGGAGCATTTCTAGTCATTAACCAAGAATGAGTCTGAAAGCGGCTTTGTGGCTCAGAAATGTGAAGTGTTGGAGTAACCTTTCTACTCAAAGTTAGAATTCCTTCTTATACACAGCTATTGCAGAGTGAAACTCTAAACTCCCCAAACACACCGGGCAGAACAGGTCAGTGAGAGATGACGTCTCATCTGAGCAAGTCTAGGACCTGGTGCAAAATCTCAGTGGAGTCAACAGGTTTTGAGTCAGGATGCAGACGGTTCTGCTCTGCAATAAACATAGAGGAAGAGCAGTAATTGTAGACCATGGTGTTCATTTTGGTCACTATGATGTTATTATAACTGATTCCCAGCCTATAAACACACCCTGTTTCCTTCACTTGCCTGGCAGCTCTGATGAACCAAACATGCTGGTGAAAGGGAGTTGCAGATAAATGTGGTTTCCTTGAGCCTTTCAAACATGTTATAAAACCAGTGGAGCCAAAGTAATCATCATTATTAGCAAGAAGACTTGGAGCCTGGGTCTGAATCGCAGTCGGTATAAACAACCTGTGTTCGTGTGCATCCTCCGTGTCTTTGATGATGAACGTTTCACTGCAAGATTAGGGGTTGAAGGCTCTGAGATAATAATTTCAGCTGTGTGACTCTTAGTGCTATAAAGCCCATAGAATATCAGAAAATTTATTGCTGTGACTTAGTCACAAACTCCCTGGAGTGGACGAGGGTTGCAGACCTCATGATAAATAGCACGCGCTAATATTTAGCAAATGATAGTGCAGACCACAGAAAAGTATGGGGAGAGGAAAATATATTCCCAAGGGCTGATAACTAATGCAAAGCGCCAGGAAATATTTTAGAGGGGGAGGGAATTTCCCCAGCTTCCCTCCACCACAGAGAAGTAAGTCATTGCCTTACTGATGCGCTGCACAGGGCCCAGCACTGATCCCTCCAGCACCAAAGTTACTCCTGGCAATATTTCAGAATACACAAATTGACAAAGCCCTGCAGGCAGAGCAGACCTGACGTCTTCCAGCCCCAGCTGGAAGGTGATAGAGCCTATATTCGAAGCAGATGAATCCATTTGTGGCTAAAGCTCAACTGGTTATTTATAGGTCTTCTCTGATGCCGTCTGCTCCATGCATGGGGCAGGTATTTTACAAGACCTTTTCCCTGTCACCACTTCCCAGCTAGCTCCTTTCCAAAGAGCTAAAAACTCTTTTTGCAACCAACCAGCAAGGGCATATACCTGCCAGAAATCTTCCTGTGCCTGGCATATGGCCTCCTGAAAGAATCATATTCTCTGGTCATAAACAGAAATGTACCATTGGAGAGGACAGGACACATGTAGTGTGATGTTGGATGGTGGTGGGTGAGCCCTACTTGAATCAGAATCACTTGGTGAGGGATTAAACATGCATGTGTACAGAGAGCACCGTTTTGGTGAGCTTTATGCCAAACTATGTCGGTTATTGGGGCAGGAGGGTTTATGCAGCTCATAGGTGCTTGCAGTAAGACTGGGTCTGGGGTGACCCTCAGACCCTTTTCCTTTTTGTGGCCTTAAAAGAGGCAGCTGGAAGGTAGATGATGCCGACCAACTGTGTTTTCTGCTTGCTGGTGGGGAAGGGGCCAGGCATGGTGGATTCCTGGTGGATGAGTAGAAGGGGATGAGAGGGAGGAATGGGGCAAATCTCAGCCTTGAGACATGGTGAGTCTGCAGTGGATGGGGCCACTCCACCTGGATGCCTGCTGGAATTCTGCACCTACTTCATCACTGTATTCTGCCCTGTGTTAGAGGTAGGTATTTACACCTGAAATACTACACAGAGAATCTGTTTATTCATCCCTAACACTGGCCCCAGTGCAACACAAGCTTGCAGTGTGCCGTGGGCTGTTACAGGGTGACGAGTGCCTTTGCAGAGCTGTCTGTGCTTCAGAGATGGAAAGAAAATGCCCACCTCGCGCATCACCACCATGCTTCATCCACAGCTGAAATGAAGAGAGCTTAGGGGCAAAAGGCAGGAATTGTCTAATGACTTTAGGTGTTACTTTTGGGGTAGGAGGTGGAAAATGATGCAGGTAAACAACTGACCATGAAGGGTAAGGCTTTGCTTGCAATGGTTTTTGATTCATGTATTTTTCCATCAGCTGTGAGAAACAGAGGTTGTCTGTAATCAACGATACTGCCATGACTCTTCTGAAAGACGAGGATTAGAACTGCAGCCTGTGTCCAACATTACGTCTTTGCGCTTGGCCTCATAAGGCGAGAATTAAAGTTTCCTGTGCAATTACTTGGAAACTGCAGTAAAACATACATAAAACCAAATTGTGGGTCATGCGTTTCAGATGCTGGAGAGGGAGAAATGATAGATGGCCTGTGGCAAAACCTGATGTATGTATGTATGTGTGACTGCAAGAGATCAGAAGGCATAAGCATCTGATTTAGAATACTTGTACTGCAGAGGCAGATTCGTAGCATATGTTGGGAGCTTATAGGGAACAGACCATGCAATATGTGATACCACACGCAGAGAGAGCTAGCACGCTGGAAACTTCATTCTCCTGGGAAAAAGATCATGAAGCAACATTTATTTTTAAGAGGCACCCTCATGTTTTATTCATTCGTGCTTTCTGTCATGATATTTGATAGGATTACATTTCATCACCTGGAGACACACTGCTTGGGAAGACAGGCTTGGAGAGTACCTGTGCTCTGCTCAAACCCATTTCCCTGCAGCTGCTAGTCCCATTATTTGACCATTGTGCATCCTGAGAGTAAATCAAGTGTAGTTCGGTTTAGCTAGTGAAGTATATCCTGGGAGAGATTCATAGAGAGATTAATAGACCCAAGGAGCAGGTCAGTGATATACTCAAAAGTAGTAAGTCCAGTTCTTCCTCCTGAGATTAAAAATAAATTAACATGAAGACTGAATACTTTTCAGACCCCTGTGTGCTCGAATCAGAGCAGCAGTGCCATAAATAAGCCTGCTTCTCATCCTTATTCCTTTCACATAACACAAGGGGGCTGGCTGTCCTGCCTGTGCCTTCCCTCTGCTCTACCGTACAGTCCTTTTTATGAGCAGACTGAATTCGGTGTGTTCCATTTCTAGCTGTGGATGAGCAGAAGCCTGGAATGGTTGTCTGCCCTCTTGCTGGAGTGGAGATGACTGCTGAAGGCACATCCCTACCAGCCAAGAATTTCTCATCTCTGGTGACATGCAGACCCTTCTGTCAACACCTCCTTCATGCCGGATGAAATATCATTTGGGTGAGGCCAGGGGAAGCAAACTTTCTCCTTCAGATCCACTTTCCAGGGACTAGGAGCTGCTTCCAGGATATTGAACAGGCAGCCAAGGCCTTTTTCTGGTCTCTCTGCTGACATTGTCACTCAACATCCTTCTGCAGCATAGCTAGAGAGGATGGGAAATCCACTGGCTACTTTCCAGCCACCGACAGCTGCGTATTACCCTCCTGAGAAGCAGCTTGGATCCTAGGGAGATGGCCTGACACAATGAAATTTAGGGAAACACCTGAGGCAAAACTGCAGAACTGGGAGAAAGGGATTGTTGCTGGGAGAGGGACAGTGGGAAAGACTATAGGAAGGGAAATGACAATAGCAAAGAAAGAAATGATTGGCAATTGGAAGAATGTGGGGCTGATGGAGAAAGGACAGAAGAGAAAATTCTGAGTGGTTTGATAACTCTGTAGATAGTATAGGATACTTGAGCCAAGATTTCTATGTCTGGCGACATAGAGGCTGTCATGAGGGTGGGAGCAGCAGAGCTCTGAGCACATCCGTAAGGACCAACCAGCCAAAAGATTTGGCTGCAGCTCCAGAAGTGCAAGTGATGGAGATCTCTGCCTGCACCATTGCTGGAGACCTGGGTGACCTTAGAAAAGTCATTTATTCTCTCTTTGCTTCAGATCAGTTATTTAAAAAAAATTAATATGAGGTTACTTCCTAGGAGAATGATGAAGGTAAGGTAAGATAAAGAGGAGAATGTGATAAGGTATATTGAGGGTGCATGGAAGTGCACAGATAGAATTTCATCAGGAAGGTGGATGTTTGTCATCTGCCATTCATTATGCTATTCACCTCGCTGTACTCCACCCTCAGTTGGTGATCATTAACATCACTGAGAGACTTGAAATGATTTTAACAAATTGCCTGAGATAAGCTGCTTCTCATTTCAGTTACGTCTTAGTCAAGACAACAGAGGCAAATAATTCAGTGTCACAATGCTGATAGCAGAAGAGTCACAGATGCTGATATCAAGAGACTTATCTAGTCCATTTTGATCTTTTTTGTCTTGCTTTTCTCATCTCATCAAACAATCACTGCTGGACTCCACAACTGAGTTTCTTTGAGGTCCTCTCTTAGGATCCACAGCCCAAGCCTGAAGCTTCCTAAAGGGTTGGTCATTTTGAAGATCTTCACTGTATCTTCAGATGTGCTCACTTCTCTTTTCAGAACCCAATTAAATGATGAAGTTTTCAGAAATAAGTATTTCAGGTAGAGATGTGACTGCTAGGCTGTTGCTTGTCTACCATCATCTCTGTACTTGTGCTTGACTTGCAGGTAGGTGTGGTAGATATGTTGATTGGTGGACATGGTAGGGAGCCAGAGATGTTCAATAGCTTGGTGTTCAGTTGCTTAGATGTTTCACATCTGCGGAACCAAGGCACTATTTGTTTCCTCCCTGCCTTGCTGCCCTGACTAGTTATTATATTTATGCCAGTCTGAGTCACAGGGCAGCTGGAACAAACTGTTTTCCTCATCGCTCTTTGGAGAAATCTGTCTGCTTTAAAAGGGTAGGGCCCCCTGTAGAGGATGCTTAATTTTCTTCAATTTACGTCATTTTCCTGCTCAGATATTTGGAGTGGTTTTGGGTGTGTGTCTCTAAACTTTGTTGAAGCAACTATTTCATTTCTGCTGATGGAAATTCATAGTTGTGTTTAGCGGTATTACACAAGGAAACAAAGAGCTCTTTCTATGTGGTCCTGATCCCTCTCTTTAATCACAAAAAGTTGATGACTCAGATGTTAAGCTGATCCACAATCCTGGTGTTATTATTGGGGTGATCCCCGTTATATATGGTGAAAAAAGGAGTTCTGATCTCTGCAAAGAGTGGTTCCAGACACTAACTTTTTAATGTGCCAATATACCTTAGTGCTGTTCCTGTAGGTTAGCTGACTTTCACCAAGTTGGGAAACATCCATAAGCAGAGCTGTGAGTGGAAGTGACATATTTACCTCGCCTTGTCTCCTCTCATCCCCTTTTAGACCTCAAACTGTCTAACAGCATTAGGAAGCCCTACAGAATGAGAACTTGAATTCAGTACTGCTGGATTTACCAAATCTCTCTGCTATCTCCTGACACTAACATTAATTGAGTACATTGGGTCAGAATACGACTTCTATGAGATGGGTTTTGGGGAACAGGAAAACTTCAGACATAAAACTGGTAAAACCAGATCTGCATACTGTATTTTTATTGCAACTAGTCAAGGGACTGACTCACATAGAGTTATCTCTGAAAAACAGAAGAATCTAAAGAACTAGAGGAAGGAGGAAGGTATGTTGTGTCGATCGAATAAATAGCCATCATTGAAAAAGCTTGTAACTATCCAACAACTTCGGTTTCCACCTCTATTAATACAGTCTAAATAAAGCAAGAAGAATTTGCTGTGCCATGCATTCGCATGGAGCCATGTGTAAGTTAGCTAACCCTCAAGATAGTTACCAACAGAATGTAAATGATGAAAAAAGAAAGGGGTGAATTTTGTCATAACAGAATAATGGAGAAAATACTAAACAAAGTAAATCTGTAAGCAGTTAAAGCAAACCTCATCCCTGGTGAAGAAGAGTTTATTGAGTTTCCTGTGTGACTCAAAGCCCACTTTAGTTATTAATTCAATTCCTTTAGTGGCATGTAGGATGTATACAGACCCTCTACACAAGTTAACTTTACCATTGAAAAGGAACATAAATGACACACATATAGATTTGTAAGACACAAATCCAGACATAACTTAATCAGTTTTAATGCAGACCAAGTAGATGAAAAGAATGTGGTCATTTAATATGTGTAAATAAGATGTCTGTTCATGTACTGGGGCAATTAATACATTGTTTCATGAAGACTGAAAAATTAATTTACATTGACGGGAGATGAAGATTATAAAACAGACTGAAAAGAGGCTGGAGAGACCGGAATCACATAGTGATGAATGAATGCCAACACTTGGTGGGAGATACCTCAGAGGAGCTGTAGGGAACAATGTTAAACTGTTTTTGCTTAAGATCCGTATTAATGATTTGGAAAGAGGGTTGGCTATGATGTAAACCCCAAGATGGGATGGTCCTCATCTTGGGAGAGCTCATGCTTTCCAAAGCGCTAATATTAACAACATTTGATCTGGCAATTTTTGGATAAATCATAATCACAGAAAATGGTTCCAGAAATTTCAGTCTGGGGGCCCTAGCTAGAGTCCTGGTAAATACACGTATCTGTAGATATTTCACTTTGAAATCTAAGTCCATGAGGCTCACCATTTAGAACAAAAGGAAGTTCTATTGTTTTTCACCATGGTTCAGCATGTCCCACTTATATATCAGTTTGTCCAGCTTTGTCCACACTGAGCCTCCTGGCTCACGCCATAAACATGCTGTTTTATTGTACTAGTATTTGAATGTGTATTGTGATTTGAGCAAATATCTCAAGATTATTAAACATTTCAGACACAGAGATGGTGAAACAATAGGGAGTTGTAGGGTCTCTGTTTCCTTACTAAATTTACAGTTCCGCAGCCTGTTTCCAGAGACTTGGGATTAACTCAGTGAAAGCTGCACTCCAAGACTGTCCTTTGGGGACTATCATCATTGCTTTGAGAAGGAAGATTCAGTCCTCTGAGTCATCTGTCACCTCTTAACTTCGATCATGGGTGCTCATCTGGGGAAAAGGAGCTGGACGGGTAATCCCAGCCATGTCTGAGAGGAGGGACAGGGAGAGAGTTCTAGGAAGTGCAGAACATTTTTGCTATTACTTCACAATGCATTTATTGGCACTGTCCATCACTAGCTGTAAGGCCCAGTAGAAGTTATTTTGTAGAATCACAGAGTCATAGAAACATTCAGGTTGGAAAAGACCCTTGGGATCATCAGATCCAACCTATAACCCTACTCTTCAGAGTCCACACCTAAACCATCTCCCCCAACACCACATCTAAACGACCTTTAAACTCGTCCAGCAAGGGTGAATCAATGACCTCCAGTTCCAGTTCCTGACTACTCTCTGTGAATTTTTTTTTCCTAACTTCCAGCCTAAATCTACCCTGTGGCAACTTGTGGCCATTCCCTCTAGTTCTACTACCAATTACCTGTGAGAAGAGACCAGCACCAACCTCTCTACAAAGTCGTTTCAGGTAGTTGTAGAGAGCGATAAGGTCTCCCCTCAGCCTCCTCTTCTTCAAACTAAACAGCCCCACCTCCTTCAATCACTCTTCATAAGATTTATTTTCTAGGACCTTCACCAGCTTTGTTGTCCTCCTCTGTACTTGGTCCAGCACCTCAACATCCATCTTGTATTGAGATGCCCAAAACTGGACACTACACTCAAGGTGAGACCTTACCAGTGCTGAGTACAGGGAGACAATCACCTCCCTTCTTCTGCTGGTCACACTGTTTCTAATACACACCAGGATGCCATTATTCATCCTTTAAGTGTTGCCTTGCTGCCCCTGGAGTGCTACATCACCCTGTGCGTCTCGTGCAAGGCTCGGGGAGAAATACAGTGGGATTGTCTGCACTAGGTTCAGTGTGCAGGCCATGAATTCAATAAGGGTTGTTTATTTTCTGTGTTGTGAACTCCCTGAGGCAGGGAATCATAGAATCATAGAATGGCCTAGGCTGGAAGGGACCTTAGAGATCATTTAATCCAACCTCCCTGTCATGGGCAGGGATGCATCTCCACTAGATCAGGCAACACATGGGGACCGAATGGGGATCGAACCTGCGACCTTGGTGTTATCAGCACCACACTCTAACCGACTGAGGAATGTCTTAACGTGTTTCACTTACACTAGGGGGGTTTGCTTCTCTGTAGTCCTAAGGAAACATGCACAGTGCCTAGATGCTGAAGAGCAAAATAATAGAATCACAGAATGTTTGAGGTTGGAAGGGACCTCGAAAGGTCATCTAGTCCAACTCTCAGGACTGAGATTAGAGTGTGAATTAAAGCATGAGTGACAAAAGGGACAAGCCACAGCTAAAAAGCAAGTGAGGATGGGGAGAGAACTAGAGAGCTTTAGCCACAGGAACACATTTATTTCAGCTTCTGCAAGAATCTGAGTTTCTCTGTGGCGTCTTCTGTTTTTGGGAGAGATGCCATTGTGATCCTCACTCTGAGGATCACAAATGCCAAATTTCCTTCTTCTTCTCCGGTGCCTGGCTGAAGGAAACATTTATCACGTATTCCTGTGCTTAAGTGAACATTAGTTTGGGACTCGAGTAAGAGGAATGACTAAGAACTGAGAAATAATTCTTGGTTTGTCCTCTGATCATTCTTTACAAGTGTTAGGAAAGGTGTTTTTATGTATTACAGCTGCAAGATCATTATTTTAATTGTCCTTTGATGAGAACAGAAAAGAAGGGAATCAGTTACTCAGTGTGGTCCATTAGTAGCATATTAAAGAATAAAGGAGAGTCACGTAAAGCCTTTCCTAAAGATGACATTTATTAGGTTGTAAAATAGCCTCCCACAGAAGCATCTGAAGCCCTGTCACTTAGTTGATAGGCTACTGAGACCAAGAGGCCATAAGACTTTCAATTACTTGCTGTTTGAACTGGAGTGAAACTTCAAAAAAGTTGTTTTGAAGATTCCCAGTGACTGTAAGTACCCCAAAACCCTTGGAGAGCTGTCAAAAAAAAAAAGGATTTATTTCTATTCTAAATGTCTAGATTTAACTTCTAGATATTGGCCTTTGAAGATCTTTTAAAGCTGAAGAAACCTTGTTGTTGTCTCTTTAAATACTTACAATCTGTGATTAAGAAATATCTCAGCCTGTTCTTTGTAAAATTAAAGACATAAATGTTATCCTATCTTTCTCTAGAATGAAGTTTCCTAATTCTTCATTCATTCTTGTGGTTTTCCCTGAATTCTTTCCCATTTCGTGGTATCTGCAGCCTCTGAAATAGGCTCTGAATAGCAGCAAAAGTTGCACTAATGCCAGATTGAGATGATATATAATTTCTTTGCTTCTTCTGCTTGATATTACATCTCTAGTACATGCATTATCCTGATGAAGATGTCAGACTGGTAGTCTGTATTAAACCAGTTAGATTCATTAGCTTGCTAGGGTCTCTCCTGTTTACTTCTGGCCTCCTTTCTCATGTCTTAAGAAGCAAGATCTCCACTGTTTAACCTTGCATTCAGGACTTTGCAAATGCCTGTACTGAAATTCATGTTGTTGGCTTGTGTGCACCCTAGAGTGCTTTGCTTTATTGTCCTCTTTATTCCGTACCACTTCCCAAAATTTCGCAAACGTGTGAAATTTAATTTATTTTTTTCTTCCATGTCAGCAAAAAATATTATATAGCAAATGGTAAGCCAGGATCTATATGGGACCAAAAGTTAACTTGCTGAGTGAACATTTGGCATTTACTATTTAATTTGGAAAGGTGTCAGTTAGCTGGTCTCCAATTCATCTACACTGCACTATATTGATTTTAAACTAGTTGAATTTATTACTTAATAATTCAAGTCTGGTACTTTTCAGAAGCCCATTACTTCAACCTTATTACTTTTATCAACCAGATTTGTAGGCTCATCAAAATGTGAGACTGGATGAATTTCACAAGATTCATTTTCCATTGCATGTTGCTGATCATAGAATCATAGAATGGCCCAGGCTGGAAGGGACCTTAGAGATCATCTAGTCCAACCTTCCTGTCATGGGCAGGGACGCCTCTCAACTAGATCAGGCAACACATGGCGACCAAACAGGGATAGTATCCGCGACCTTGGTGTTATCAGCACCACGCTCTAACCGACTGAGCTAATCAGCCCCAGACATTACTCATTTATTTACTGAGTTCAATCACAGCTGTTTTGAGTTTTTGCCTGGGGTTGATGTGCAGTAGACAAGTCTATGATATTATGCCTATTTACCTGTTTTTAATGTATGTGATATACACCAATCTTCCAAAAGTTACAGAAAAGCTTTATGTTGCAGTGAGCTGGGGTGGTCATACAAACAGCCACTGGATTTCACTAAGGGCTTTTAACTTTTAAAATTATTCTAAATATATTTGTTCATTTTTATTACTGTATCATACTTATCATACTCCCTTCTGGGTAGCAGTCTGCATACAGAATCTCTTGGGTTTGTGCTTCTTCAGAAAACAGACAAGAGGAATCTTTGGGAAGATCACCTGACCTGGTCTGAACTGAACTATTTTATTTTCTGTTCTATTCCTGCACCCATTAGATGAGCACTTGAACATCTTCCAGCAGTGCATTAAGCAAAATGATTATACATCCTTCAACTATTGTTTTCAGAACCTCCCCTCTGGGAAGGAGTGTTTGAAGTGCAGCATGTTATTTTGTAAGGATTTTGAGGCAGTTTGATTTTTTTGAAATATGTGTCCAGTTACACATTTTAGAATCTTAGAATCATATGAGTTGGAAAAGACCTTTAAAATCGAGTCCAACCGTTATCCTAGCATTGCCAAGTCCACCACTACATTGTGTCCCTAAGCAGCTCATCCACACATCTTTTAAATACCTCCAGGGATGGTTGCTCAACCACTTCCAGCTCAGGGAACTGGGTACCCTGAGAACAACTGATGTTATTGTTAAAGACTGGCAAAGAAGTCATTAAGTACCTCAGCTTTTTCCTTATCCTTTGTCATTAATGTTTCTCCCTGCATCCAATAAAGGATTGAAATTCTCCTTTGCCCTCCTTTTACTGCTGATGTATTTGTAGAAACATTTTTTATTGTCTTTTATGACAGTAGTCCTACTTTTATTTTGTGCAGAAGATGCTAAAGAATTGCACCATGTACTTTTAGTGAAAGAGAATTTGAAGCAGTCTGCAGTTCCTAAAGGAATTTATTCCACCGTTTTCATGACTCTCTTCTTTCCCTTTTCATCAAGCCAGAGGATCATAGTTGCTTACCGTTGTCTTCTTCTGGATCTTTAGTATGTTTAGGACGTTTCCTGGGTCCAGACCACAAAGATCAGGGCACAAAAGTAATTTCAGAGTTTTTCAGGAAGCTGGACTAGATGGTGGAGGAGAGATTTTATGTGCAACGATGTTCTCAGCTGGCTGAGTTTCTTGTCTTGTGATATCTCCATGCTTGTATTCATCCCATAGATGTATTCAAGCCAGCTCAACTTGAAAGGCATTACTGAAAAACAGTGGTATATGGGAGTTTAGCACCAGTGTCCATTGTCAGTACTGTGTGTTGGAAAGAAAGATATCTTCTCCAAGGCACTGAGGGTATCAGGTTGAAGTGTTACCCTGGCACAAGTCAGGAAGGAGGGATATTTGATTCAGGAATCTTAGCTCAGAGTCCTGAACATGTTGGCGAGGCTGGGTTCTGGGTACACAGATAGGCCAATGGTTAACAGCCAAAAATCAAAAAGAGCTTCATTACAAGTCACAGAATTGTTATTGAAAAAGACCTTTAAGATCTTCTCATGAGGACAACAGAGATATATATTTCTCACAGAGCATGACGATGCTTCTTTGCAATGACCAATCTTGATGCATGCTGTTGCTGCTGAGAGGGATTTGCCATCTCATAAGTTGAGGCAGAATATATAAACTTCAGGGAGGTCAGATAGGTTTAATTTGTCCTTTTTTTTCTGATGGCTTATTTATTTGGTAAGCCTCTTGCTCAAATTCATCACTTTTCTAAGGGTAGAAATGCAACTGTGGGACATTTAATATGATTAACCCTTGACAAGACGTAACTAGAAGCATCTAAAGCCTTAGGAGTGGCAGTTCCCAAAATTTCCTATTTGTGGAGCCCTTTTTAATACCACAGTACAGATTTCCTGTGCACTTCCAGGCTCACGAGCATTTCTAGTTTGGGACTTGCATTACATCTGGTCTCTGCTCCTACCTTGGGGGTTCCTGACAGAACAAACGCTCTCCTTGCTGACCCCTTTGAGTCATGAATTCTACACTTAATGGGACTCTTTCTCCTCTAATCTCTATTAGAAATGAGAAAGCATCAGCAGTGCTACACAAGTGGGACAAAGGCTTCCATCACTTTTTTTCTGTATTATTACCTTTTTTATTTTTAGAGAACAGGATCGTTGATCTCATATTTTCTTCTCTGGCACATGGGACATGCTCATGGACAACTAGATACTGAGTGGATTTGGATTTAAGAACAGATCTTTGGCCTCAGAATCACGGAGGTTTCCACAAAAGCTCTCCCAGTGAGTTGTGTGCCTTATTTTAAATAACTGTTCATTGAAAGATCTATGTGGCTTTCACCAACTTACTGCAGCAAGGATGGTGTTGGTGTCAGCCGTGCAAAATGACTGCAGAGCCGTTCTGGTATTAATAAATGGTGTCTGCAACCATAGTGCTGTTTTATTATTTTTTTAAAAAAATTGCCTGCTTTTGTCTGTGCTGTGGAAAAATAATGCCTACTGGGGTGTTTCTGCCTCTGACCATCTTCTGACTGTGACCTGACATGAACTCATTTATGTAATGCTTCGTAGCAGCAGTGCTACTGCTGGAGACGTGGCTGTTCCTGTGACTAGACATAGCTCCACCTCCAATTTTAAAGGTCTTTCTAGCTCTTCAATTCAACAAATGCCATGCCAGGAAGGAGGAGGTTTTTTCACGATTATCACACCATGGGTGCTGGAAGCTCACAGTGTTTTATCCATGCCTCCTGCGCCAGGTGAGCTTGCTGAGAAGGGCTGTGTTTGTTCTGTTGTCTCCTAACTTGTTGCCAAAGTCGATTCCTCTTCTTGTGTTGCAATTCATTCCCTCCTGTAGGTAAGGGTTACTGGTTGGGTATTGCAGTCAGGTGACTCCTGCTTGATATCTGTAATTTTTTGCTGTTGTGCCAAATGCAGACCAACCACGTTGTTTGGGAAGATTTTGATATCGTAGCTCAGGGGTGGATTTTCAAACAGTTGACTTCACAAGAACATTGTGATGGCAGTCCCAGGCTCTGCAGCTGACACTTCATGGCTTTAGTATCAGTTTGTAAGGAGTCAGTTTCAATGTAACCTAATAGACAATAATATTTAGTTTCAGGCCAGGATTTTTCTCCATCATCTGTGATATTTGTGGAACTAATAATTTCTTTATTGTAGTACAAATCTAATGTATGCAAGGATAGACACTTCCAGATGTGCTTCCAGGCCTGAATCCAGAGCTAGAAATGTATACCATACTTCAGTCAAGGCCAATGGAAAGAGGGCATGGATACCCCTTTATTTCTATGAGCTGCCTCTATATTTCAAGAGCAGAGGCTTTGTAGCATGAAGGTGTAATTTAAGGTTATTCCTATGCTGATTGCAAACACTCAGTTCTTGATATGTTAGCTCATCCATGCTCTTGGAGTGTAATTAAGTGCTCTTGGAGTGGAAGTGACATGTCTCAGCTGAAGACTGTCTGAAGATAGTCTGCTAGTGATCAGTTGTCTATAGCCAGGCATCTGGCAGGAACCATATGGCAAGAGTCGGATTTGTAAGTCTTACATATTCTCCTGAGATGAGTTAGACTGCTCCAGTGGAGTGTGTTCCCCAGGACTGTAATTCTGACTCATTTCCATGCCATGGATTTGTGAATCTGTTCACAGCAGAACTCAGTCTGCAACACTGGACACCAGCTATTCTGCTTTCTTTTTCTCAGATGCTAGAGCTTATTTATAGGGATTTCTTTTTCTTTCTTTCTTTCCCCCCCCCCCCCTCCTCCCTTTTTTTTTTTTTTTTTCTTTCCCCCCCCCCCCCTTCTTTGTTTCTTGGTTTTTGTTCTTAATTTTCCCTCTTCTCCACCCTTTCAATTTCTGTATGGGTAAAATTATGCATCTCAGTTTAGAATTTATGTTAACATGTACTTCTCTTCTGTTCTTGCTCATGATGGCTTAGAATGCCTCGAGGAAAATTCTGTAATTTAATGTCCATTCACCTGTGTTTTCAGTACTTCCCTTTAAACATAGCAACGTACAGTAACCTTGACAGGAACAGAAATAACAGAAATGCTGTCCCCACTATTCCATGGAGTACAAAGCTGTCATTATGGGGATAAATTGTCCTTATTTTCTATGGGAATATCTCGTCACTTTGCCCAGCTGATCTATTTCCCTGTTAGCAGCTGCAACCTAGAATTAGAAACGTGTGGGTAAATTCTGCCAGACACCTCAGCTACAGTTCCAGCAAGGCAAGCTCTGAGTGCTACAGTGAAACTCAACTATAATCCCCAATTTATATTTCTTCAGAATACAGTATGGTATGGAGGAGTTTGGACTGGCTCCACGCAGGGTAAGACAATACCCACAGTGCGTCTAAACTAATGTGCTCTGTTGGTAGGGCTTATCAGTTCAAGAAGCAATGTTCCGTGCACAGCTTTACTGCATCTGCACCCAGCTGATGCATTTACTCACCAAGTGCCGTCCTGTAGCAGGAAGTGGCATTGCCAGCTTCGTAGGGCACCAGCTTGGAGATACCACCTTGTTGTGGCAATACTCATTAAAACCTACATGGGAAGCCGCGGAATTTGTAGTTTATCTGAAAACATCCTCAAAGGCATTCATTGCACTTCTGTCCTTTCTCTCCTCTGCATCTGGTACACCTCTGGCTTTCATTGCTGAAGGTAAATTTTGCCTTCTTGGCAAACTGTTTCATTTTAATAACCTTCCGTTTTGAATTTGCAGCATATAAGCATGCCTTTAGTTTGCTTCAAATGACCAGGGCGACAGTCTGCAGCATAAAAGCCACCAGTAGAAGGCAGAGAATGGAACTGATTGATCAGTTATAGCATCTCAAATGCATTTATTTTTGTCTGAAATGCTCTGGGAAATGCTTTCTTTGAAAACCACAAACTGCGATCCGTGTAGATAGATAGCTGTGTGGTTTTGCTGAATATAGAAACCAAGAGCTCTGTACACAGAGTAATTGGAGGCGTAGAGACCTTGCTGTGACATAGGATCATTCAGGGAGGATAAGGTCGTACTAGAAAACTTGCAGAATCTGATAAACCTTGGAAGGTCAAAGCTACTCGCGTTTTGCCTGGATTCTCCTTTTCTGACACTGGAGCCTACTTCCTCTAAGAAATGTTAAGAGAATAAAGATACTTTTAAGTTCCTCTTTGTAAATGAAATCATAATTGATGGAAAAATAAAGCAATTGATGTAATGTAAACCTCCTGGAGTAACTAGAGAAGGTGCTACGGAGGCTTCCCAGCAGTTGTACATTGAGAAACATTCTTAATCTCCTAGATAATGTGGAAAAGGGATAATATTTATTATCTACAAGTCCTCACAAGCTGAGGATGCAGTTTATAAAATTGTATTTGGCTCCCTCTCCTTTTCCTCTTTTATTGTAATTCTTCACTATGGATCATTTTACATCTAAATTCACCTTCGTCTGTTATCATACTTTGGTGATTTATTGACATCACCAACTTCTGATTAATAAGGCTAGAAGAACATCCATCAGAAGAACTAAGAATGTGTGATCATTTCCTTTCAGGCTCTCATTAGCTGTGGCTGTCCTTCTGGGAGTTTTATCTTTGTCTTTCTATTTCCAGACTAAAGCATGTGATCTTTAAAAATAATTTCCTACAATTAATCTTTTGTTTCTCTGTGTTTTTAAAAACATTGGTCAGGATGGAACATGATCTCTATAGTGTCAGCTGAAATAAGTAGAAAACAACCCAGGCTGACCATGTACACTCTTAATGAATGAGCAGGCAAGGCAGAATTAATAGATGGCTTGATTCAGTTTTGTTCATTCGAGAGGGAGAATACAAAGCTCTGCAGATAATCCTGTGATCATATAAAATGTTTGTGGGCTAGGTAGGAATTACACTCTAGGTGTCTTTTCTAAAAGCCTTTCTTTTTTCTTTGTGCTGCTTTGGTTTTAAATGACATGAACTGTGGTGAAATGCACCTCTGGTATTTTCAGATTGCTACTCCAAGTAAAGTGGGAAAGGTTTTGGTTTAAAATTTCCATACTGAGTTCTACTTTTAATGAGACGCTCCTAGGTTAAAAATACCTTTCAAAAGCGACTTCTCACGTCTTTTCTACATTCATGACAGACTGGAGAAGAAAATGTGGAGTACGCCTGAAAGTGATAAGTTGAGGTTAGAGGTCTAGCCAAAGTCAAGTGCTAGGGAGTTTCAGCTGTAGAGAGCTGATGCTTTGAATTATAATCAACTGATTAATGTTTCTAATGTAAGTGGGTTTGGGAGTTACAAGGCCTTGCAGAAACAGCTTGGATAAGTATGGTGAAACCTGCCTTTGGAGATATTTTATTTTTAGCACATTCATTAGTTCGGACAGAATGGACACCATGTGCTTATGTGGTTAATGATAAATCCATCTGAGGACTAAACTAGTCTGCTGAGTTATGAGAAAGCCATTTGTAGGTCAGGTTTTTCTGGAGAGGGACGGACTTGAAAAAAACAATTCCTATTTGGTTGGGGGTGGGCAGGGCGCAGGGAGAGGGGAGAAGTTAAAACCAGCTTTTCTCCTCTGGTAAAATAGGCAGGATGCAAATGTTACAAAACTTTATTCATTTTTAAAAGTCATTTGCCTGGAAAGTCTGTGTAGCTGGTTTCATAAATACTAAAAATAATACGGGAAGGAACAGGCATGCCTGGAAAGGTATGGGAATATTGTTTATAAAATAGCAGGTAATCTAATGTTAACAGAGGAAAACTGCAGTGATCTCTAAGAAATAGCAAAAGTCAAAGAAGGCTTCATCTCTGTAACATTATAGTTTTGCTCATGGGATTCAGACATTCTAGCATGAAAAGAAAGGTACTGAATGAAAAAAAAAAGTATGTAAGCCTGCTCCTCTGTTTGAATTCATCAGACCCTAATCCTGCTGCTGTAAGTAGTTTAAGAAAGTCTTTCACACAGAAGTAGTTTTCACTGAATGAGAAAACAAGGTGAGAGTATAGAAATAAAAGCAATGTTTTGGCATATGGTTAGTGTTGTGGTTTTAGTTATAGATCTACCATTAGGATAAAAAAGATTGGTTCCCTCTTCTAGCCCTATCCAGGGTAATGTGGTTCACTTACCCACATCTCCCACTGGTTTCCACTGTGGACCATGATGCCATTGGATTTCAAACTGAGCTCTAGGCAATTCTCATTTAAAAAAAACCCAAAAAACGAAAGAGGAACGAAAGGAAAAAAAGCAAGACAAGCAAAGACAAACAAGTAAAAACCAACATCCTTATTAATTTCCCTTATGTAGCACCTGAATACAAAAGTGTGTTATTTCTCTCTAGAATCTCATTAGTTCCTTGTCTGGATAGGAGAGGTAAACCTTGCAGACCTAAACATCTCACAGGTGAATGACTATCAGAAAGAGATTGCATGGTGCACATCCTCACAAAAAGGCTAAATCTGTCCTTTTTGCAATCTATCCTAATTGCAAAGCGACTACTCTCAAAGGTGCTGCCCATACCTCTTCCAGGTGTTGCTGCAGGTGTTGTTTGTGAGTGAGATTGGATTACCAGAACTACCTTTCAAAAAAGCTGACTGATTATACTGAGTATTTTTAGAGAGAGAAAATGGCACCTAGCAAAGAGATATTTAATTATATGTATAAATGTACAACAAAGCCAAGTACAGAAAGTTGCCTCAGATTAAGTCGCATTGAAAACTCATTTGTTACTCTTGGGATAATGAGCTAATGAAAGACAGGATGGGCTCTCCCCTCTCTTGATACTTTGTAATCCAGAGTGGATAGGCTTTAGTGCCACACAGCTTATTGGGCTGTAACTACATGAAACCTAATGGCCTAATCAGAGTATACCTTGTTCAGAGGCTGCACAAGATTTCTTGTTCCTGGTCTCTAAATGCATGATAACACTATTATCATATTTATTTTATAGATATGAAATAATCTGTGGTCTCCTATGCCAGGCAAATGCATATCTTGCTTTTGTCCCCCATGTTAGACACTGAAAAACTAAGTGCAAAGATCATACAGAATCACAGAATGTTAAGGGTTGGAAAGAAGGTCTGGAGATCATCTAGTCCTAGGCTCCCTCCATAATCCCTGGAGCAGGAGGGGCCACTCCAGAGGTGATTCATCTCACCTGTTTTAAACTACGTTTGGATAAGACAAGTCTCTATTAACTACAGAGAGGTATCACAGGTATTGAGTTCAGATCTACCTTGGAGATGGCTAAGCTGAGTGGAGATACATCCCACCCCACGGATTTAAGGAGCCACACTTGTGCTTTGAACCGCAAGGGCAAAGCTCCAGGGGTAGACCTGCTCCTTGGCTTAGACTACTTATCGACAAGAATCAGTGTCTGAAGTGCAAGAGATAAGAATGTTAAAGCTGTGTGGAAAAGTCTGAGACTCATAGAAGCAAGATTGCGTTTGCTCAAAGCTTTGGGATGAAAAATAAGTCTTGTGGGTCTTTCAGATAACATGTCATTCTGAGACTAGCTATATTTTAGTTAATTCCTTATGTGAATTAAACAGTGCCCGGGCTCTGCAACTGAAAAACTTTTATCTATGATGTTAGATTTTATCATGGTTCCTGCTTGTGCTAGTCCAGCAGGAGCTCTCTGGAATGGCTTGAACATTAGCTTTGGCTGGAGCTCATTCCCAACAAGCAGTCTAGATAGTGCTATTCTCTTCCAGAGGTTGAGGATGTTTAGCCTCCAACACGCATGTGGCTGGACTGTGGCCCCAGGGCCAAAAACCAACTGTCCCTGTTTAGTTCATTACAACATGTACCGACAGCCTCTTACAGTCTCTTCATCTCCTGTTTTTATTACTTCACCTTGTCAGGATCAGAACCATGGGGAAGCAGATGTAGTATGCTGAGTTTGCTATGGGGCTATCCTTGCTTTGAAATAGTGTGGTGCTGCCTAATTCCCTATTCTCTCTAATTTATAAAGACCTCGCAAGGCTGATTTTGGCCTGGATACCCTAATCTGCATCATGGGCTGTCCCATTCACTGACTTCAGTGAACTGTGCTGGAGTGTGTCAGAGTCTGGAGCTGATAGCAGTTTTGTGAACTGGTTGAGCAAACTGATCTGCAAGACCTTTTCTTGACAGTACACTAGTTCTGATCTGAAAGGAGACACAGCCTTAGACATCTGTTTTAGGGACATAATTATTCTGAGTTTATTTGAACTTGATACAACGCTCTGTTTATATTTCTTTGATTAATTGGAAATAACCTCTTGTTAAGCGAGTGACAACCGATACCATATGATTGTGCTCAAGTCATTCACAAGAGTGAAAAAAATACACAAAAGGTTAAGCAGGTCAAAGCCCTTGTTTGGATCAAAGCATATGTTGAACACTGTATAAATGCCAAATCTTAAAGTGTTTTGTATTTAAGGTTGAAGTTTGGAGTAAAATGATACTATAACAATAAATCCCTAATTCAGCTTGTTAACACGCTACTGCATTCACAGAGGCATAGCAAAGAGACTGATGTTTCTGACGGAGCAACTTGATACCAGCAGAAGCGTGTTAAAAATTTACAGCGTAGGTGAGATCACTACTGTAATTCCACATCCAGTTCTGGTAGGCACATTTCAGAAAGGAGTTTAATGCAATGGAAAAGGATCTCGAAAGAGTGACAAGCACAATTTGTGGTCTGTCTGTTAAGTCTGACTTACCGTGAGAGACTAAAAAAGCTCAGGTAGTTTTATTTATTCAGGACAAGGTTGCTAGATAACTTGTCTGTGGTATTGTAAGATTGAGCCTACATGGCGAAGGAACAGCAGGATCCAGTTTCCACTTGGAGCTGCGTGGCCTGGGTGCTTTCAACCAGAATACTGGAGGAACCCCAGCTATGCCTGAGCGTGAAATATCCCTGCTGTGCCGAAGGTAAACTGAGGTTGGGCTGTGCCTTGGTGGGCTGCAGCCCTTCTGTGTCCTTGCCTGATCTGTAGCTTCCTGGAGCAAATTGATGAGTTGTGGCCAGGACTGAGGGTGGAAAGCATGGCTAGACAAACACTGATTAAAAAGGCAGCCTTTCTTCTCCGCTGCCTGATAGACACCGAAACAACATATCTGGGGTAGATTGTCCTTCACTGGAAGCCTCTCATTCAGCGAGGGATGTTCCTTGGAAGATGCGCCATAATTTGTAATGATTCTGGTGTTGGTTTGGGACACCACTCTGTGGCTTCAGCTATGCAGGTGATCAGACCAGATAATCTGACAAGTGATCGGACCAAATGGTCAAATGAGTGATCTTGTCTGGCCTTGAGATATCCCTATTAAATAGGAATATTAAAAATTCTTATTTTAACAAGAATTTCATATTCCTATTAAACTGATTAGGGATTGGAGATGTCTCAGTGAGGCCATCTTTAGCCTGAGAAAGCTCAATTCTAAGGAAAAACAATCTCCCACCTCTTTCAAATTTGTGACCAGAATAGCTATGTTTATATTTTCTTTCCAGAAAAGGCTTGAATGTGAGCTTACACATGGGTTCCAACTGCTCCTAGAACTTATTGTATCTGCAGGTCTTTGAGCAGGATGAGCTGTGATACACCTGCTTCTAAGTGAAAAGGTTCCATTCGACCTGCTCCTCAGTCTGCAGTGACCTGTTGTGTGGACGTCTCATCCACCCTGCAACAGTGGTGTGTGTGGTTCCCAAATTAGGATGACAAGAGGCTCCCTTAGAAAGTCCCATGGACTTCTACCGAAGGGTTTATGGCACTGCCTACTGCAAAGCCAGGTGGGATTTGCAGAGAGCCTAAAGTCAAGCTCGGTCAGGCTGCCTGCAGGAACAAGTGCCTACCAGGTGTTGGATCTAAAGGATGCTTTAAAAACTACCACTCAGTTCAATAGCTGTTGTCCCCTTGTACCTCGCATGTAGAGAGTCATTCAAGTGGAAAATATCAACCCAGCTTTGTCAGTTAAAGAAGTATCTTGCATCCATCAAGGCACAGGTCTGACAACACGCCCAGTGTGATTTTTCGACATCGGTGGGTCACACCATTGTGGCACCTTGCCAGTCCTTGGGCTGCCTCCTGCTTTATCCCTGAGGGGTGTGGAGCCGTGTGCTCCTCACCAGGCTGGGCACGGGTCCTCAGCAGCCCTGACCTGTCTCCTCCGCCATCCCCACGCACTGAGAGCTGCATTTTGGGGCAACTGCCTGCAACCCCAGACAGAAAGACCCAGGCTCTCGCAGGCAGCAGCTGACCCACAGGGTGCAAGGGGAGTGTTGCTGCTTGCTGCCTGCTGCCCTCAGGCATGAGCTGGAGCATTGGAGGAGTTTAGAAAAGCCAGAAAGCTGCTGAAAACAGCATTTTGATCTCAGTGTCTAACATCATCGCACCACTCCTGCTCAAATAAATAAACTCTGACGGGAGTCCCCCCCTCCTTCCCCACTCGCCATTCATTCCTTGCTTTAATAAAACTTGTCACAGTGCTATTTTTTTTTTTTTCCCCCCAGTCAGCAGATTTTTAGGCTGGCTAATGAGAGGGAAAAATTTTCTCTTCCCACCCCCCAAATTGCCTCCTCCTTTCTTTCATGTCGGGGGCCAAGTTTGGATTGGAGCCTGGTGAAGTTTCTGTGTCATTTCCTGTTGCTGCCCTCCTCGACACTCGCTCCCGCGCTCCGCTCTCCTCTCCTCTCTTCTCTTCTGCTCTCACAGACGCACAAGGCACCCGCCCTCCTGGCTTTTGGGGAGGATGTAAGAGAGCAGGGGCAGACCTCACGCTCTCTCCTGTCACACCACATTCCAGCTCTCGCCCGCCCCCACGGGCTCAGATCCCACCCCAGCTGCTGAAGACCCGAACGGTGAAACAACTTTCTTCTCTCCCAGCTGCTCGACTCTACTTCCCAGGCTGCTGGCAACCGAAAGCGGTGAGAGCAAATAAGAACAACCAACCAACCAAACATCCTTCTTTCTTACAAACTTCTCCGATGATGGCTGTGGTGCTGTTGGTGCAGGTGGTCGGGAGCGAGGTGGCTGCGGGATCCAGGGCTGCGTGCTGGGGTGGTGGGTGGGCGAGGGGCTGCGACGCGGTCCTGCGGCGTGCGGGAGCGATGGGGAAGGGAGCCCGGCGTGGGTTTCACTCCGTAGGAGGGGGTAAGGTCAGCATCTGCGAGGGTTGGTATTGATGTTGGTTTGCAGACGCTTGTGGCTGGATGTGGTTGATGGATGAAAAAAAAGAGAATTACTTAAAAGGGGGGGGAAAGCAGCATGGAGCTATACAGGAGGGGGCGGGGGGAAAGCTATACAGAAGGGAGGTGATGGAAAGAGCTGGGGGTGCTCAGTGTTTTCACTTACATGTTTGTCTTTCAGCTTCAGGCTAGAGTTTAAAGGTTTTTCCTAGGGCTTGCTTGCGGTAGCATTCAGGGCGTTTGTTGGTGCGTACGGTCCCGGTGATTGCTTTTCTGACCAGAAACGACTGATACTTGCGGGAATCTGTATTATACTCGCTTGGAGGAGTGGGCACAGATCAGCTGGCATCTGTAAAAACCTGCCTGTAATGCCTTTCCTCTGACATTTCCTTATTTGCTTGCTGAAGGCATATATATTTATTTATTTGATAGGAAAATGACACAAATGTTTCTGCTTTAAAGCGGAGTGACTGTGACTTCATGTACTATTTCTGTCATTCCTGACTCGTTCAATCTTGACTCTTTCTTGGACAAACAAGGCGTAACAAACTGACAGAAATCCTGAGGCATGTGCTGGAGCTGGTTCCTGGAGCTTTCAGAGTTAAAAGGCTTTCTTGAACTCCCTGACACAGGGCAGTAAATTTAAACGTGTCAGTTAATTGAGGGAAAAAAAGCACTTGCAGAGCATTATACACCAGCAGATAGAGTCAATGCTGCACAACCCCAGGGTCTTCACAGGCAGGATTAGTTCACAACACCTCCAGCTACTCAGCAGCATTTAGAAAGGTCAATTATATGTACTGTATTTCCCAGCTAATTAGAAGTGTGGGGGGGAAAAAAGGCTTGGAGTTGGCCCTGGAAAAAATGATCCTAAGGCTTTGTGTATAGTGTGTTTATCTCCAGGTTATGGCTTGATTTGTGTTGCTCCCTCAGTTCCTCTTCGTTTTATGCTAGTTTTGTAGCAGAGTTCTCCTTGCCCCCTCTGCTTCCCCAGGATGGGAATGCAGTGGCAGGAGATACAAGATGGGGAATATAGGAGAGGAGCTTTGGACACATCAATCCATCACCTCCCATGGCTGGGGAAAGTTCAAGCTCCCTGCTCAGCCTTGGCATCCCATGTCTTGCTCCCATCAGCAATGGGGGACCCAGGAGACATTGCTGACAGCTTTGCCTGGAGTCAGTTTCTAGGTAAAAAGCTCAAAGTTTTTTTAACAGTTCCTATATGAAAAGCACTTTTTTTTTTTTTTAAATTGAGTACGAAATGATTTTTTGGGTCTTCCTGTCTCCTGCACTCTTTCTGAGTACTGTGCTACTTCTTACTTCTTTTTCAAAAAGTGTTCTTCACTCTCAGCATTCCCCGCAGCTGGCTTATACCTGTACTGGTATAAGACCTGAGCTGGTTTTGATGGTCTGTGCTAACACAGTTGATAAACATGGACTGGTCTGGGACAACTTTTGGCTGTTTCTGGGAGTTAGGATGGGCCAGGACACTCCAGAAAAGCCGTTTGGATGGGGCCACCTTGTTTCAGAGTGTAAGAGAGTTTAATGATACGTAGGCGTCAGGCTGTGCCAGTTGGCTTCAGGGTTGAAGAATGGGCTCTGGCACGGTTTAGTTTACTATCAGAGACATAGCCAAGAGGCTAATTAGCTCATCTAACAGAGGGAGGAGAGAAGCTGTAGCAGGAGTCACTCTCAGCAGCTCTAAGGAACCAAAGAAACAGTATTTACCTGGAACTGTGTAAAAAAAAGAACAAATTCTTGGTATAAGAGTATTGACTGACATTTTTTGCAGATGTCCAACAGGCAACATGACTCTGAGGGGAGTTGAATCATTGCCTGTGCAAAGTGACTGGTGGGGCTAAATATGCTTCAGGTGCTGCTTTTGGATGCTTGAAGGTGGACAGGACTTGAAGTCTTTTAGAAATCCATCCATATATAAGGTGCTGAGTGGTGAGCCTCAGTCTCAAATGTAGTTTTTGGAGTCAGTTTCTAAATTATCCGAAAACTATCTAAGCTATCCTAAAACTTTATCTATGGGTGCTATAGTGGGAGATGAACAAAATTTCGTCCTTAATTATTTTGGATTTAAATGTCAACCCACTTAATTTTAAGCTGACATTCCTACACTCATTTCAGTGAAGTTATTCCCAATTTACATCTGTTCAGGGCAGATAAGAATTGGTCACTTCTTATCTGCTTTATTCTGAAACTCACAATGCAGAATGAAAGACAAGAGAAATCCACTCAGGGAGAGAACATGATGGGAGCTGAAGGGTCTTGATTACCACAAAGATTTTTCTGACTTTTTTGACTTTCTTGCTTGCCCTAATTGTCAGCTTTTTGTTCTGTTAATGAAACTTTGTTCTATGTGAAAACAAATGCCAAGTCCCTGCTTTTACATAGAATTTCTGTAAAAGCGAAGACCAGGGGCCCTATTCCATCTCTCTCCTTGTGCAAGTGTGTTCTCCATACCATGTTTTTATACTCATGTGGCCTTGACGGATGAGTCAAAGGATGGAGATTCCAGTTCTGCTGCTTACCTTGGGAAAGTGCTCTGGAGCCCAACAGACTTTACTGTCTGGAAATATTTCCTGTTGCACAACATAAATTGTCTGTTTCAGTTTAATTCTGTTGTCTTAAATTACCTCACCAAAGCACTACCTTGAGTAAAGCCTCTCTTCGTGGCAACTTCACTGTAGTGGGGGAACCAGTATTGTAAGAGGCTGCAGGTTGTGAAGACTCTCTGCAAGAAGGTGGAGTGAGCACGTGCTTTCCTTCCCCCTTTCTCTGTCTTGCATAATCAGAATCACAGAATCACAGAATTTCAGGAGTTGGAAGGGACCTTGAAGGATCATCTAGTCTAGCCCCTCTGCCAAGGCAGGATTGCTTGAGAGAGTCCAGTGCAGAGTCACAAAGATGCTGAAGGGAGTGGAACATCTCCCTTATGAGGAAAGGCTGAAGGAGCTGGGTCTCTTTAGCTTGGAGAGGAGGAGGCTGAGGGGTGACCTTATTAGTGTTTATAAATATGTCAAGGGGGAGTGTCAGGAGGACGGAGCCAGGCTCTTCTCAGTGATGTCCAATGACAGGACAAGGGGCAATGGGTACAAGCTGGAAATAGGAAGTTCCACAAAAATATTAGAAAAAACTAGGCAGATCAAGCAAGTGTTGCTTTGTAAGAGCAGATCTGTGCTACTTCATGTCCCAAAGCCAGAACCTTTGCTGCTCCACAAGCCCATGGTGGCCACTGGGATCTCCAGGAGAGAGTGCTCATCACTGGTGGCTTCTTATGGCTCTGGTGGTCCTTTTCTCTGAGCTGCTTTTCCCTGCTTCAGTGCTTGAGCTTGTTGTGGAGCTCCCTATTCTGCCTGAGGCTGCTCAAAGGATGCTCTGCTGCTGCCCAGCAGGATATTTTAAATACCCTGGAGGTATTTAAAAGTCGTGTGAATGCAGTACTTAGTGACATGTTTGAGCAGGTCGACCTGGCATTGGTAGGTTGACAGTTGGACTCTGTCTTAAAGGTCTTTTTCAGCCTAAATGATTCTGTGATTCTGTGTTGTCTGCCATTTGCTTCAGTTTCTGATGGGCTTTGCCCAGGGAATAGCAGCAGCATTTGGGGTAGCCTTGGCCCGCTAACACTCATGGATACTCCCTGGCTCTCTCCTGGCTCTCTCCCCTGGCTGAATCAGACACATTGTGTTCATCTGCTTCGCCCTTGCGTAGCTCCCGCGCCAGTTCCTGTGGTATTTAAGTGCCGATGCACAAATTAAGGTAATATTTACATGCTCTAGTGAGTCTTCAGCTCGCCTGCACAAATCTCTTGTTTTCCTTCTTCTAAGGCAGTGCCACTACCTGAGGACAGCCCTTGCCTCTTTGCTCCAGGGAGCTGTTGATCCCTGCTCTGTTTATGGGACATTGCCATAGTGATGAGGATGTGCAGCGGAGATGGTCAGGATCAGCCAGATGATATCCCTGCTACTGGCCAAACATAGCCGAAAAAGTGCATGCCTCCTTCCCTCTCCAAACAATATCCTGTTTGCTTTGGCTATTTTTAAACATATTTGCTGCTGGAGACTGAAGCTTGCTATCGGTCTGAGCTTTGCCACTATGCGACTCACAGCTGTTTAAAAAGGATTAATGCTGAGGCTGGAAGAGCAGTTTTTGTTCTTCTGTTCACTGCTTGGGGCTGCCTGATATGTTGGTGGTTATGGCAGAGCCACTTGTTTCCCAGTAAACTGGTTAAGGGCACCAAAAATCTCGGAGCCAGAGGCTTTCCCCCCTCACTCCTGACCTCTTCTGGAGTTGAACTGGTGAGGAGGAGGTGAGAGGCCTTTGTATCGCATTGGCAAACCCTTCACTCATCCTCTCCCTCCCTGGAAGTGGTATTTTCAGTTAATTCATACACGTCTGGGCCTCCTTGGTCTATCCTGTGGGAGAAAGCTCGAGGCTGGAATTTTGTAATAAAAGCCAGGTTTTTCTCTGGAGGCAGAGTGGCGGAGACCACTCTTGTTGCTTCTCCAGTCCTTGTTAGTTCTAGATCAGCTTAACTGGGTAACTGTGAAAGGTTTTCTTTTCCCCGCTGAGAATAAACTTGGCCTCTGAGAAAGGTCGGTGGTGAGATGCTCACCCTAAGGTACCCGATTTCCTCAGAGCCACTGGTGGAAATTCTATATCAAGCTGCTTCGACCTGATCTTCCTAATGTGAGTTCCCAGCAGTTTACTGGGGATGAGTCTCTCTAAATGCACCCCAGGCCATCTGCACTGTTGCAGAACATGGTATTGCTAGAACTGAGGAGTTTTCCTAAGGAGCCCTTTGGCCAGAGTTAGTTTGCTCCCCACCTGAGGAGCACAGAGCAGTCTATCCCCTTCCACAGCAGCAGCAGCTGGTTTTTACTGAAGTAAACACACCTCTGTACCTGCAGTTTGAAGAAGATTCTCAGAGGATTTCTGTGGTTACAAAAAAAATTACAGATCCGTCCCTCTGTGACCATATTTCAGCGTTCTCCTCCTCCTCTGACCATTGCCAGTGGAAAGACCACCACTCCCTGCTCTCTTCTCTTTGACTGTCTTTGAAGTGGGGTTGTTTCTATAGGGACTGGTGTGGTGGAAAGCTGAGAATGTCTGTAGTTGCCATAATTTAAATATGTGGGTTCTACCTTAAATGTATACAGAGAGCTTGCTGAATGGAACTGAGTTTCCTTCTTGGTTGTCAATCCCAGTAGTAAGGATAGAGCAGTGGAAGCTGATACCTTATTCTCACTGGTACCTGACACGTTACCTCTAAGATATTCTTTGGGAATTTCCCAGCAGGACTACATTTCACTAAGTTAACAATATACATCTTGTGCTCCTTCCATTTTACTAGTCACTGTGGTTGCTCTCTGACATAGCCTAAATTACGCTTGGATTCTTTTTTTTTTTTTCTCTCTTCTTTATTAATGTATAAATGGAATGTACGGTCTTCAGAGATTTATTTTTCTTTAATGAAATCAGCCTCCTTTTCCTAGCTAGTGTAATGCATGAATGTCACATTTAAATATGTGCTTGCAAGTTCAGTCCTTTCCCTCAGATGCATTACTTTGCACTGCATTTGGCTGTGTTAAACTGCAGCGCTGATTTACTACATCAGTGACCATGAAAGGCTCAAATTCCTCTGACTCCCATTTTGTTGTTTCTCTCTATTTACTATCCACAATGCTCCATTTTTTTTGGAATAGTTGGCAGACTGTAAGTTTAAATTTCTCATTTATTTTCCTCCACTTGATACAATGGTTACAATCAGATTAATACTTTTAGCAGATTTGGAGCTGATTACAGAGCAAGTACAAAAAGCTCTCCTGAGAGCAGTGATGCTGTGAATGCCACGGCAGTGGCAAGTACCAGGTGTGCATAGGAATGAAGGGGTAAAGATCTGCCCCAAGCCCAGGGGAGATCCCAGCTGAGTGATCCACTGCTGATGACAGTCACTCTTGCTCCCTTTTTCTTTTTTCCTTGAAGAAATCTGTGTTTTCTCTTCTGCAATTCAGAACTGAAAAGACTGTTCTTCAGCCAGCTAAGGCATTGAGCCTGCAAGGAGCATTCCTGTTTCCTCCTGAGTTTCATTTCCAAAAAATTGTAACCTCTCTACTCTGTCTCAAACCTGCAACCGTTGGTCTGTATGGAAGCTCAGGGTGTGAGATTTGTCAGCCAGAGTCTAAACAGTTTTCAATATTGAGTATCATTATTTAAAAAGCAAACAAATACAAAATTGGGAATTCCCTCCTTTTTGTTTACGTACCTGAAGAAGCCCGGGCTAAGCAAACCTGCCAGGCATACTAACTCTTCCTGACAAGCTACTTTAAAACAGAGTTACTTGTAGTGACAGCAACAGCAGCAGCAGAAACACTTCCCAGAGAGGAAGGAGTACACCACGGGCACCATAACAGTAGTCAAGTCAACCTCCATCTTCTCCTTGCACCTTCCTGCATGGGTCTGCATTATCTCTCCTTCAGGTGGTGAATATCTCGGGCGCTAGTGAGAGCTTGTAGCTAATAAGTAGGAAAGGCTTCTCTGCCATGTCAGCCAGCTTCTGAAAGGACCAAGCGAGAAGGTAGGTCCCAATTCAGAAATATCCCTGGGCTTGGTGTTTGCAGCTGGCTGGCTCGCAGCAGCTTCTCACGCAGCGTGAGGGAACACCTAATTGCCCTGCACAGACTCCCTGACTCCCTGGGCCCTCTATGTATGCTTAGAGGTTCTGAGTCACTCCTCAAAAATTCAGTGCTCTCCTTTTCACTGTGTTGGATGCCTGAACACTTAGGATAGGTACTCTTGGTCATGCTGCTGGCAGGGATGTCTACAGGTTATGACACTAAGGTAAACGTGGCCTGAAGTCAACTTTCCATAGCTCAGCTTTTGCAGGTGCAAAGGACAGGCTACAATCCAGAGAAGTACTGCTAGTATTTGCAAAGCGGTATGCAAGACACTGCCTGTTGTCGTTCTGAAGAGAAATTACATATTAGGAAGGGCATCACATGGCTTTCACACCGTGCAATCTGACTGTATTTTCCAACAATGCTAAATACTCCCTGATTCTGTCCAGACCTTCCCTGTGCTGCAATTTTCTAGAGTTGTCTCTGAGGCAGGAGTTTGCTTGCAAAAAAACCCAACAAAAAACTAATCCATCCAGGGCTCTTGTTTGTTCTCTGCACAGCGTTAACCATGCCGCTCGCTGCCAAGCATCACACAGCAGAGCAGAAAGCAAGGCAGAGAGGTGCTTGTGAATCACCATGGAATAACATCAGACGAGCCAAGCACACCCATGTGATTTTAGGCACAGCTTGAGAATTTCATTCCTTCAACCCAGGGGGCAAATTTGTTCACTTCTCTGGCATTGCAGCAATGATAAAGTCTCTGCACCCATTTGCCCTGAACTGGCGGGGTTTCTGCTCTGAAACACTTGCTGTGCCTATTATGTGTGATAATAGCAGTTAAAGACAAGGCAGAAATTTGGTGGGACCATTTCTCATGTCCACTAAACTGCTTCTACCCCATCCTGAGTATATAAAATAGCCTTAAAGCAAATGTAAATGGCATCATCAAAGTAGTACAAGTGGATTCCAGAATGAGACAGATAGATTCCCTACCCTGAAGTGAGTATGTTTGGCAAACATTTGTGGGGAGATGGATACCAAACTGTGAGTTGCCACCTACCCCTCTGAGACCGATGCTTAGGATGAAGTGCCAATGTCTGATGGCCACAATGGATGGTGGGGGGAAATTTTAGGAAGTTTGAGGCACCTGTGTCTGCAGAGACAAAGAGCTCCAGTGGTTCATCTTTCCCATGCACTTGGTGCATGCAGGTTCCTGAGCCTTATCTGGGCAGGTACCAGTTGCCCCGGACTAAAAGCATGTGAAATAGCTGTGTAGTAGCACAGATGGTCAAATTTCAGTGCCCATTTTTGTGTCCTGAACTGCTCTCTAGTATAGAAAATCACTTTCTTGACCTTTGAGTCTTTGCTCTCATGGCAGAGGTTATGTAGTTTGAATCAGCTCTGAGAAAAAGTGAGAGCAGACAGCAAACAGCAAAAGGCAACCTGAACTGGGGAGGAAAGAATAAAGGTATTTTTGGGGAAATACAGGAATGCAGGCAAAGATATGATGCAAACCACCTGCTTGAGAGAAGCAACATCAAGAGGTGGACATAAAACTTCCTAACTTGCTTTTCCATGTCTTCTGGACAGCTTAGATTTATTTCACAAAAACGCAGCTTGGAGCAGGCACTCTGAATTGTAGTCCTGTTGTGGTGGCTCTTTGGGACCTAATGTGCCCCAGATGGGGAGATCAAGTGCACATGAAAGAGCTAAGAAACTTCTGTCCTTCAGCAGTCCAACACTCAGGACAGTAGGAACGTGTATTATCCAACTGCAAAATGGGAGTTCTACCTCAAAGCCATCTGTTGGCGGTTTCATTCCTTCTTGCTTCCAACATACTGGAAAAATGAAAGGCCCTATGTGACTGCTTTGTGATGCTAATGAGGGAAGGTTGGAGAAAAATCCCCATGACTTACTGTTGTACATGTTGCTTGAGAAAAGACAAGCTATCCATGGCGAGACCTCACAGCATGCTAATTCTTAAAGCATATATGCAAAAGTTTGAAACTGGAGGTTTTGTTGACCCTGGAAGAAAATGCAGATTCCAAACAGGAGCTCAGAGAAAAATCTGTGTCATCAGTACTTGCTCTTCTTCACTGATGAATGAATGAAGCTTGCCTGTGTTGTGGTTCTGTCCTGTTTATGTTCTGAATTTGCATATGTTTTATTTCTGGGCAATTGTAGTTTCAAGAGCTGGCTGCAAGGTAGGCAGCTGAAGAGCCACTTTATCTTCTCCATCCTCTCTTTCACTGAATTTCTGAGCTTCGGGTCTTGTTTTTGAACAGAAACCTTATGATGGGGACTGCAAGGACTAGATTACTGCAGGGAAAATGTGAACCTCCATCAGGGTTTGAACTCTGGTCTACATAAAACAACCTAATATTTCAGTCTGCAGAATCACTTTGGGCCACAAAGACGTACAGATTAAAACTTCATAGTATAGATTAAACCCTCATAGTATAGAAAAACTTAACACAAAATCTCCGTGGCTTTTAAAGGAATTAGTTCTACCTTGCTGTTTCCACTGAAGCACAGGACTTAGAGAAGTATGAAGTAAACCTGCTCGGAAATCCTCAAGAGGAGACATAGACTGCTTGAGGGTATCTGTGGGGTTATTTCCCCCTGCTCCATGGCTGGGTAGTTGATTTGGCTGCTGTCCTGCCATGGTGCAAAATACAGTGACAAGTCTTTTCTGTGAGATTTAAGGGACAAAGAGAAAAAGTCAGTGATAAGATAGGCTACAGTTTTTCTCTGGAGAAACATCTGTGATGTGTCTTCCCTTCTTTTAGGTATTTATTATATCACTGTGAGAGTCTGGTACTGTAGGACAATACCAAATTGTTCCATTTTACTTCGGTTCAGCTTTTTGGCCCTTTCAGTCTGAATATAGGCTTGTTATGGCTGCTGTTTACCAGGAGGCATTGTAGAAAAATTCTAGCATGCACTTATTTAAACAACATCTGATATGTTCTGGAGGCTAGACTGCATGGAGTAGCTATAGCGCTGTTTCCAAAGAGTTTAAATGGCATCGTTGGCAAGAAAATATAGAGGAAGGAAAGATCTGTTACATGTGCCTGCGTATTGCCCCTAGAATAGGATCAAAGTTAAGAAAAGAAACTGCGGTTTTGTTTCTCCACAGTTGTTAAAGTTCACAGACTTCCCAGGATCTACATTTCAAGGCTTTCATCAACCAGATTTTGTACATTTACATTTGTTCAAAATAGTTTCCAGGCAGTGGGTGATTAGTGGTTAGAAATGGCTTGCAGTTTGGTGATAATTTGACTAAGTGAAATTCTTAGGAATATGAGCATTCCAGAACTTTCATGTTCCTCTGCCTCACCTGTGGGCCACGACTCCTTCCCCACCCAATCTCACAGGAGGCATTTTTATCTCCTGCATTTCAAAAAAGAACAGATGAATGCTAGTTCAGAGAAGACAGGAGGATTCCTCCAGCCAAAATCAGCAGCAGGGAAAGACATTAACTCCAAAAAAACCCCATTTTTCCAGGAGAACTTAAAATGCAGTAATTATATTCCTCTACCCAAGAACTCCATGTACTCCGGATCTTCTGAATTAATTCAGCATTAAGGACTGTGCTGTGCTGTTGTGCACTGTGGTGTTATACTGTTTCAGAGGGGGAGGAAACACAAGATTCTTGGTCTCTTGAGAGGACTCTCACCTCCTCGATATGCCAAGGAAGGCACCACCCAGTAGCATCATCTGGAGCAACATTTCTTCACCTCTAAGTCTGAAGCAGTGTGCAGAAAAATGAAGATAACCCATACCTGTACATTTCCATGCTGGCCAATGAGCAGCAAAGAAAATAGGAGAAATAAAAATAAGAGGTGAACACTCAAAGTTTAGTCAATTTTTTAAATTATGTATAAATGAAAATAATTTTCTAATGTTGCACAAGCTGGGCCATGGATTTTTTTTTTTTCTGATAAGGTGAAGTGGTATAAGAGTATAGCTCGACCTGCCATTCCTTGCTAATAGAAGGACCATCTTGTGCCTTGTTCCTTCATTTGGAAAAGGGGAAAGTGGAAAGGAGAGTTAAGTACTTAAGTAGGTACTTTTACAAAGATCTTTGCTTTACTGATTTACTTCAGGAAATTCTGGTTACAAATACTGATTTAGAAAGGGTTCATGTCTTTCTGCCTTTCTGTAAAAACTGTGGGTATATGCCTGTCATGGTCACTAACTCATGTATTTCCGGTTGGTGAGAATGGATTTATAAATGTTTGGACTTACGGATACACATGGATTTACAGTTGCTTGAAGTGATTTGGCAGATCTCCTTGTGGTAATTGCACACCATTTGTGTCTCTAAACCACAGGCAGAGCTACCTGGGGTGGTAGAAGGAAAGAGTCTCATCTTCTCTGTGTTCTGGAGACTTTTCTAGCACGGCTCTGTGTGGAGCAGCCATCACTGGCCTCTGTCTCACGTCCACTGTTTCACAAAGTAAGCCAGCCCAGCTGTTTTCATAGGTACCTAAGGAAAAGGTGAAAAAGGACCTGTGAGACCATTTGGTCCATCTTCCTGGTTAAGGGCAAGCCACACTGAATTAACTCCCATGGAAATTACAGCAGGCATCCCACTTTTGTTCTTCAAGTGGCACCATCCTTGGCAGTTTCCCTTTGTATCCCTTTGAAGCAGCATATGTGACATTAGTGGTCCCTGTGTCCTAGTTTGGTACACCCTGAGCTGCAGTAGGTTCTCTCAGGGAGTGCATCCAACTTCTTTTACAGGACCTAGGTATGAATCATACAATCTTTTAAGTTGAAAAAGACCTTTAAGATCACTGAATCCTACTGTTAAGCTAGCGATGTCCACCATGAAACCATGTCCTCATTTACCCATCTTTTAAATACCTCTGGGGCTGGGAACTCCACCACTTCCCTGGGCAGCCTGTTCCAATGCTTGACAGCCCCTTTCAGTGGATAAATTTTCCCTAACATCCAATATTTTCCCAATATCCCCATGCGCAACTTGAGGCCATTTCCTCTTGTCCTATCAGTTGTTACTTGGAAGAAGAGACCATCCCCAGCCTTGTTACAACCTCCTTTCAGGTAGTTGTATAGAGTGAGAACATTTCCTCTGAGCCTTCTTTTCTCCAGACTGAACAACCCCAGTTCTCTCAGCTGCTCCTCATGAGCCTTGTTCTCTAGACCCTTCACCAGCTTTGATGCTTGTTTTTGGACACGCTCCAGCACCTCAGTGTCTTTCTTGTTGTGAGGGGCCCAAAACTGAACATGGGATTCAAGGTGTGGTCTCACCAGTGATGAATACATGGAGAACACATGAGATCCCTCAGGAAGATTTTCAGTCTGAACCTATTTAAAGGTTCATATGGAAGAAGAAAGATCTGGAAGTCCACATTCAACAGTTTAGTATGCATGAGATTCATTTAACTCACCTTGAAAGAGGCCTTTAAAGAGAACTTGCAAATGCATGCTGGGTTAGGGATAGGACATGGGTGAGTGCACAAGAGCAGCACCAGATAAACAGAAAACATTGCAACAACCTAGCTAGGAGGTCATGGGATCCGCGTAGCTGGCAGCATTGTGAAGCAGATCGGTTTGCACTGTTGTAGTTTTTTCTCACAGATGGGATAAAAATAAGATAGATTAAGTATATCCAAGAAAAAATAGTTTTTTTGCAAAGGCTTGAACAAGCTGCCAATGTCAGCAAACGAAGCCAGTAATGTAAGCAAACTTCAGAGAAGGAAAGTTACAGAGAATCCTGTCGGAGAGAGCAAAGGGGACCAGCTCCGCACACTGGCTGGATGTGGGGTGAGGGGTTGGCTGAGCAATTAGGTTGATTTGTGTTTTCTGTGTTTACCAAGGCAGATCCCAATGGAGAGGGAGATTTTTCTTTTAGCTGATAACTATTCCTGCCTCTAATGTAAAATGCCTTTCTCCCTCTTCTGTGGTCCTTTGAGTTAACCTATGCCATGCCAAGTCATTCAGGCTGATAGATAGGTCCCTACAGAAATTTGGAGCTCCTTGTCACTAACGTTAACGTTTATCTGCTTCTCCAGGGTTAGATCTACATTTGGCTTTGATCTTGCACTCAACTTTCCAGCAGACCCTTAGGAATGACCAATTTAGGCAAGGCGAGGAACTGTTCCCTTACACTGGATCTTGTATCAACAGCGTGAGCAGCAATGCCTTGACTGTCTGTGCTGTAGGATGCCCCTTGGTGAGCATGAAACTGCAGTTAGGATGTATGATGGAGCAAAAGCAGATGATGTACAGGGCTTTACAGGGCTTAGACAAGCAATAGTTACTGCTTCTTGGTGGCTCTACAGTAACTGCTGTGAGCTTGGTCTCATGCAGTGGCAGTGACCTCCATTTAGTGGACTGAGAATTGACTTCATGTTGATTTCTGCTCTTCCTTTGCTTTTTTGGAGAGTCGCCGCAGCTGGGTCAAGGCTAATGGTATACTGGGGCTCTGTACATTAAGCCTTTGGGGGTGATGATGCATATTAAAAAACCCCTTACCTGGCAGTAAGAGGGGGAGCTCAAGTCTGAAACAGTGCTCCTCTGACTTGGCAATACTTGCTCTCTTTGGGGAGGTGTAAATTGTAAGGGGCATGGCCAGTGGGAACACAGGTCGGAGGATATAGTTCTCCACTAAGTAACAGTTGTTTGTTGGTCTCTGGACTAGTTACTTCAGGCAGGTTTTTAAATGCATGTAATTCAGACAGAAGTAATCTTGGTGAAAGGGGAATTGGGATCATGTAGGGAACATTCTGGGGATAAACATCTGACTCTTTTTGGTTAACAATCATATTTGTTATATTAATACAAATACTATCTGACCCAGAGAGCTTGTGGAAGGAGGCCAGAAAATAAACTGTGTTGCTACTGATGAGATAATGGATCAGAAAAAAAAAAAGAGAAGATTGTGCTAAAAAAAGGAAAAACCCAACAAAACCCACCCCTCAGTCAAAAAACTTTCTGTTTCTTGTTACATTGCCTTGAAAATGAAGACAAATGTAAGTTTTCACCTCAGGCTTACTTTGTGGAGTTGGTGGGTTTTACACCTGGCAAAAAAAAGAATTACAATTTTCTTTTCTCACATTGCTTGAGAATTGCATTAGAAGTGTGTCTGAGTGACAAAATTCACTCCCCTCCATGTGTTAGGGCCAGAGCTTTGATTCGCTTTGTATGAGAAATAGTAACCAGATGCAAAAGTTGCACCAAGACTCTTGAAGGGCCAAGAGGGAGTTGCATCTAGACATTCACTTTGGCCCTCTTCTCCGTAGCTACTGTTTGTCTATCCGGGTCTGTGGAAGTGATGCAATTAATGCCAGTGCACCGATCCCTCTGTCTGGCCAGCCACATCGGTTTGCCATCTGGGTATGATGCAATTTCCCTTGCTTCTTTATGGGGAGATTAAAAGAGCTGCCTCTTCTCCCTTTTCCTTGTAGATAATTTATAGTTTCTGGATTTAATAACTTTTCGTATTCAAAGGTTTCCTGCAGATGGACTAGGAGCAAATATGAACAGTGCAATGACAGTGTTTTTAAGCAAAGTATCTACAGTATAGGTTACTTGTTTCCTTATCCCCCTATTTATAGATCAAGATTCACATACATACCCTAGCTGTCAGCTTCAAAGTCAGCTTTGGCTAACCTATTTTTTCTTTTAGTAAATCTAAGGGGAAAATTACTTTAAATGTCTTTCTAGTAGCTGCTGATAAGTTTAATAATGACATTATGAACTGCTTCTAAAAGTTCAGAGTTCTCCTCTTGTTGTTTGGCCCATTGGATAATGTACGTGTTCTCAAAACAGTGGGACATCACTCATCACCAAGTTTTGCACCTGGAGATCCTTCCTACTCAGAAGCTTCCTTAGCTTCCCCTGTAAGCAGCAAATGGCATCTGCATTAACGAGTCAGTGTTATTATGTAAGGATCTACTTTAATAAAACATTGACCCAGAGATTTTACTGGAGTTGTTGCTCTAGCCCACCTGCTGTAGAGGCCAGATGCAATTCCTTAAGGTCTCTCAGGGACATACTATATCAGAACATGCCATCCTGTGACTGAGAGTTTAGCTCTGCTGAGCTGACTGCACAGGCTGGCTCTGCTGAAGCTGTTTTGCCACTGCAGCCCTTTGCCCCACAAACAAGCTTTGCTTGTGAGACTGAAAGGGGCTGCTTTTTCTTCAGCCAAAGTGGTGAAGCTGTGCCCTTTCAAGCTATCCACAGCCCAACTTCAGTCCACATGATGTGGCTGTTCTTTCAGAACACAGCAGTCTAAAGCTATTAACTTTTATTGTTAAGCACAGAAGTAGCAGGGATACATATAGATGTCTGTCAGCCTACAGCAAGTTGCAGAAACCACTTTGTGGCAAGTTTGGCTTGCTTCCGTATTTCCAGTTGTCCCATCTTCTCAGATGTAGAAGATTCCCCTGAGTCTTAAATTCTGTCCTGAAGGTTTCCAAGGACTGTTTGTTCCTTTCTGCAACAGTTCTGATGGATGTTTTTTTTTTGTTTTTCTAAGCAAAAGTCTTGATGGGAATGCTTTTTCCAATTATATCTCCTTGGTGGCATCAACCCTGTTGGTGATATATCTCCAGGTCCCTGAGCTGCCACAAATGGGCAACGTGCGTGAGAACCTCGGGCCAGGTTTTGTGAAAGAAGACTCAAAGTGGTGCCCTGCTTCACCATGAGTTTGTGAAGAGCAGTACTTTTGAGACTGTGATTTGCTTTGGCACTGCAGTTGCATTAAGTACATCCTCACAACTTGTGTTAAATGGGGTCTCCTGCTAATTTCAGCAGAGACTCCAAAGAGAAAATTCTTTCATGTCAGCGAGAAGTCTCTCACAAAGAGGAGAAGCAGCTGACACAGCCAGTGTTGCTCTGCTTAGCTTTGTGTGTTGCTGTTAAGGGCTGAGCTTTGGCCAAGACTGCCTTCTGTCTGCATGCAGACACTCTACTGTGACTCTGTGGGCATGTGCTCTGGCTGGGAGGAAGGAGGTAACAGCTCTGGGACGTGGCTGAGGCTGATGCCTGTCTGAGGAGGTCTTCTCCCATATGATGCTGGGAAGCATGTGCTGGGATTGGCTGAGCTGTGATGTTGGAGAAAAGGAGATCTCCTTGTCTCCTAAGGAAAAAGTGTGTAGGTCTAGTCACGTTACATGTGGCTGCAAACTAACATTTATCCTGACTGGCTCATTGCAGGAGGTCTAGGATGATGCTCCTCTCAGGGTTAGGTGGTTACCACATGCATGGGCAGTGAATTAGGGCTCGAACCCATGCTTGTTTCCTCAGCCTGAAGTGCTGTGTAGTCTTGTGACCCTCCTGTTTTGCAGCTGAACTGGAGGTGGTTGGTCAGAATGTATGAGAGACGTGTTTGCAGGTTTAAAGGTCTCTAAACCAATCTGGTTGCTTTCCTTAATTCAGGAGAGGGATCTTCTCATCCATGGCAGAGGCACTGTCTTTCTGCACCCATCTGCAGGTATTTCCAGGGCTCTGTGGGTCAGTACATTCCCACTCCACGTTCTGTGTGCTGTAACTGCATAATTAGTAATTCTTCTAATGACAACCCCCAAATCTGGCTGTTCTACTGGCCGTCTGAAGAACAGTAATAACCAAAGAGCAATGAGTGGCTGCTAATGCTGCAGAAACAGCCCTTGTAAGAGGCAGTTCAGCGGCTGATAATTATCTGCTTCAGGGAGAAGCTTTGTAGGGGGAGTTCCCACCCCACTAAATCTTTGCTTCACTTGAAACTATTTTGGTTGAATATCTTGGTTCAACATGCCTCCAGTCCTTCTAGTTTGTATGAAGATTCACAGCTGGAATCTCCATATGTGGAGCCCTACAAAGACTTGCAAAACTCTGCTCTTTGCTACATTGACAGCTCCCCTATGTTAGGGCAGTGACTGACACACAGGGTTTAGCACTCATGCTAAGCCCCAGCATGGGGTGAGAAGACACTTGGACCATGTCACACAGAGGATTTTAGGGCTTCCCTCTGGTAGAAAGGTGGATCCATCTCTAGTGACTGTTCACAGCCCTGCAGTGAACCCAATCTATATACCTTCTAATGATACCTTTTTTCTTCCTCCTCAAGGGTTGCTTTACTTACCTGGATTTACAACTCCATCAACCAAACTATGAATAAATTTCCCAGCAAAGAAATAGCTAGTGTCTGCCAAAAAGTTTTTGTTGCTCATGTAGTTTAACTCTGTTGCTTGGAAGGAGAAACTAAGCACCAAATAGAGTTCCTGGCCCCTCTGTTTGCAGAGCTGTGTCAGGTGTGTGATTTTTCACACATTTCATTGACAAAGTCTTACTGGCAAAATATTTATGTACAAAATGACCCAATGTCACTTACCTTCTCCATCTGCTGGAGAAGGTCCAGTCCCACTCACCCACCTTTTACCCAAAGTTTACTGGAGAGAGCTGCAGAACTGGTAGCACAGTGATAGGTGCAGTAGAGAACGGAAAGAGTCAAATGCTGAGTTTTGCTACAGTGCTTTTCATCATCACAACTGGGGAAAGTGGAAACACAGACTTGAGAAAACGGGTCTGATGATGCTGGACTGTGACGAGATTTTGAACCAGTCTCTCTCCCCAGCACTTATGTCTTTACTCTCACATCTTTACCCTCCGTCTCCTGAGTTATATAATGTTACAGAGCACTCTTAAGTGGGCCAATTATTTCTCTATGCAAGGGTGGCTCAGATAGAGTTTCCTATCTGTTGACTATGAAATATGTATTTCATTTTCGTCAAGAAAGTCCATTTATATTTGCAATTTGAGTGAAATCAATATTCCAAAATGCCATTTCAATAAAATCAAAGTTGTAAAGTAAACAGAGTAATGAGAAGATAAGTGCCGTAAATAGATTTTCAAATGTCAGATAGTTGATCTATTTCTTCAAATGTGTAACTTGACTTCACAATGATAAATACGGAGGCTGATAGTGGATGAATAGGAACTATGGAAGGAGAGGAACAATGTGAAACTGCCAGTGATTTTCCTCCTTAGCTAATGGCAACCTGCAGGTGTGTATGTGACTCCCCTGGGTTGAAGAGGAAGGACAGGTATTGTTTTTATGTATGATCTTGGCTGGAAAAAGGCAACTTTACACTATCCTTAGAGCCTCTAGTGTTGCAGCAAGGCAGCTCTGGGGTTTTTTTTTGCCTCAGCAGTGGAATGCATAGGGGTTAAAACAGGAAGAGGACATTAGGGAAGGGCTGCAGGGGGTCATTGCATGAGGCAGTATTGCACTGATACCCAAGCTGATGATGCTGGAATTGCCATCTCTCCTACGTTTGTGCAAATCCTCCAGCTTTACCTAACCTTTCACATGCTACACCAATGACTCCCTCTTGCTTTTCCCAGGAACGTGCGGTGTGTTTCTGCTCTGCTAAGCAGTGGCCACGTTCCAAGCAGCAGGAGCTGCATTTTTACACTCTTGTATTGGAACAGGACTTACATAGTTTGAGTCATCACTTGCAGTCACCCACAGCAGAAACATTTGTGATTAGAAACTTGTGAGATCATCCCCATTGCTTGCAAAAAAAAGGTTTGACATCTTTCTGGAGGAAAAGCAACTGTCTCTGGCTGTGCAAGTTCACACAAAGGAGGCAAATGTGGAAGTGCCACATTACTCCGTAACAGCTTTGAGGTGGTGGATGAAAAGCAAATAATTCTGTGTATTTTTTGTATTTTCTTAATCATGGTATCCTTCCCTGAAATGCCATCCTGATTTCCCAGGGGATTTTGAGAGTTAAAGCTGGTTGGTTTACAGAACAGAGAGGGGCAAATGGACCCGACTCACCTACCAATCAAGTTTTATAAATTAATTGCTATTATTTGAGTCAGAAAGAAAGTTTGGGAATGCTTTAACATGAAATGAAAGAAGGTAATTGAAATAATAATCTGTTTAAGGGCACAAAGTGGTAAAAAAGAAAGGCAAAATACAAAGGCTGAAAAATTAATACAGCCAGAATCTCCTGTCTTTGCAGAGCTGGTGAGCAGGGAGGTGACAATTGGCAGATGAAGAGAGCGTTGTTTTGGACCCGGAGTTCTCCATCCTGGTTTGTTTTTCAGGCTTGTCACTACCTGCACATGCACTCTTGGGGGTGGGACGTTTTCCCTCATCCATCAGTGAGCTATTCGGGCTGTTGGTGTGTCTGTGCGATGTCGGTGGTGCCCAGCAATGGGCTGGACTCCGCTGAGCTGCCGTTTGTCACCTAGCTAATTTTAGCCAGGTACTCTGGATTTCTGAACAGCTGTCATTTTTTCAGTTTGGGAAGATGCTGTCAACATCACCCTGAAAGTGGCCTTGGGCATTTTCTTTGATGTGGGAAGCAGATGTGGTGCTGCCACACTTTGCTGCCAGGAGTCTAAGGTAAGGCTCAGACCCCCCAGAATTTCCTGTTCTTTCGTCTTAATCCAGGAAATTAAGCTGGCATCTTTCTTAT